>NW_022262994.1:15000-97001 GCF_002021735.2 Oncorhynchus kisutch | reverse complement strand
TGAGGAAATGGTGGATTGTAAATTCCCCTACTCACCTGAATTTCCTGTTGCATGTGTGTGTAAAATAGATCATAAGTTAAATTTTTTATTAACCTGATTGGTTCTTCTCACAACAGGAAATTGATAAGGATCTGTCACACGTCATGTGAGCATGCTCTCACCCAAATCAAATGTATTTTAGATTAAACTGGAAGTATATCCTTCACACCAAAAATAATTAACCCATGTACTCTGTGTCATTCTGTCTCAATCGAGGGACCATTAGTCAGTGCTTTATGCTTAACATTCTGACAGTAACCGGTCCTTCGAACCGGATGATGACTGAACCAAAGACGGGTGAAATGGAGGTGGAGAGGGAAGAATTGTCTCCACTGGAAGGAAGAAGAAGAGGAGAGAGCAGCTGAGGGAAAGGTCTTGGAACAAAGGAAATATCCAGGAGCTAAGCCTAAAGCAACAAAGGCTTCATCTTCAACCACCAGCAGCACCAGAAGAACCAGGCAAGCCCCTGGTTATCTTAAGGATTATGTGGTCAAGTTTCCGACGTCAAAGGGCAAGCCCACCAGAGCTCAAAGTGTTGATGGATCAACTATACGTTTCAGCCATCAACCATCCCCTTTGAGCCAAGGACCGGAAACTGCTTTGGAGCAGGAAAGTGGTCTACAGGAAGAGGACCCATGGAGGTGACTCCCACAGCACACGAGGCGACCAGCTTCCTGAGGCAGGCTCCGCTCCACCCCTTAAAAACGAATGGGAAATCGTGAAGCACTCTAGACGGAGTGGAAGTTTGACCAGTGGATACCCCTTTGGATGTGGCCATGGCAGCCGCCATTCACTAGCCCTCAGGGATTCACAGACCTATGTCCTACAAGACAGGATGAAACTATTAGCTTTGGAGGAAATTGAGCGTCAGATTGAGGGAGGAACGACAGGCTGACGAACAATGTCACCAATTGGATGTGCAGGCCCGTAGAGCTCTACAGGAACGGGAATTCATTGCCAAGGACCTGGCACAGCAGCGACTGCACTGTCAAGCCAGAAGGGATTTGGAGGAGGCACGGATGGTCTCATCCTTCCTGGAGAGGAACAAACAGGGAGTTTACCTGACCACCCCTCCACATGACCTAACCTGTCTGCCTTTCTTTCCCAATCTGCCCCTCTGGTACCCCATGGCATACAGTACCCGGAGGCTCCAGGGTCAACAGCCAGCACGGGGGACAGGCCGCTCCACCAAAGCCCTCTATGCCAGTGACACAAGTTAGCATTCCCCCATCTGGACAAAGCATCACTCCTTCGCTTTTCCGCCAATTACCAACCACGGCAAATCGTTCCTCTCGTCCAGGGCCAGGCCAGTCCTCAAACATCAGGTGGGAGGGCTCTCACCCAATTCCGGCTGCCACCAATGGAGGGTCTGGGACAGTAGGGGACCGGCCCAATGAGGCCACAGTGGGTTCATCAGAAGTCCCGGGTTTATCCTTCACGCAACCAGAAGAGGGAGCCAACATTATGAAACTTCTAGTAGCCTCAGCCTATGGAATTCCCAGACCCAAACTGCCATACTTTGAGAGTGGAAAGGAGAGTGAATTTGTCCTTTTGGAAATGGCATTGGAGAGCCTACAGGGTATTCACAGTCATCTGTCATAACACTACAAATACCAAGTACTAATGGATCATTTACGGTTTCCCAGTGCATACAGGCTGGCCCAATCCTTTATGCACTCCGCAACACCATACACTGCAGCTCTCCAGGCCCTGAAGGCCAGATATGGTGAGCCACGCCAGCTAGTCCAGAATGAACTAAACAACATCCTGAACACGTTTCCAATTAGGCTAACCCGTACTGGCCTGATCCCCTAGTAGTTTACCATGGTAAGACCCCCATGCCTTACGCCTGGGCTCTGAAATCCATGTCCTCTCAAACCCTTTTACTAGCCTGTGGATCAGGGGTCTCCAACCTTTTCTAGTATAACAGTATAACTTTAGACCGGGCGCGAACCAGGGAACCCTCTGCACACAACTGTCACCCCTCGAAGCATCGTTACCCATCGCTCCACAAAAGCCGCGGCCCTTGCAGAGCAAGGGGAACTACTAATTCAAGGTCTCAGAGCAAGTGACTCCACCGATTGAAACGCTATTTAGTGCGCACCGCTAACTAAGCTAGCCGTTTCACATCCGTTACACTAGCATGAGAGCTACTTTTAAAAAATCAACAGCGCAAGGTACATTTTTTTATTTTCTAGCTATCAAATGGGCACATTCTTCTCTCCCCTGCAACTCTCTTCCCTAGTCCTTAGTGTAAGAGAAAGTAGTTTTCTGTCAATATATCTGGTAAAAATAATTAAGCAATAAGGGCGAGGAGGTGTGGTAGATGGCGAATATACCACGGCTAAGGGCTGTTCTTAGCACGACGCAACGTGGAGTGTCTGGACACAGTCCATAGCCATGGTATATTGGCCATATACCACAAACCCCCGAGGTGCCTTATTGCTCTTATAAACTGGTTACCAAAGTAATTATAACAGTAACATCTTTTTGTATACTTTCTGATATACCACGGCTTTCAGTCAATCAGCATTCAGGGCTCAAACCACCCAGTTTATAATGGTTAATAAACAACTCTAAGGGGGGGCCCTATAAAATCTGTGATTCCGCTCCCAAAATAAATGGACTATTTTCCCCAAATTATGTTCTGTTAAATTTTTCACTCTTAAAATTATTTTTGTTCTTCGACAACCAACGGAATGGGATGTTCTGAGTCCATGTGAATGCTTAAATCACATCTCAAGACAATTTTAAAAATTGTAATTGCGCTTTTGGCGTTTTAATTTCTGCATCTAGTGATTGGGGAATTTGCCATCTATGATGTGCCGGTCTAGCGATGGTTCTCTACTACTCATTTCATAGCAAAGTTTGCAAATGAGAAATAGATATAAATGATATACTTACTCATGATACACTTTTAATTTGAACATGTAGATAGGTAGCCTAGCTTAAAAAACTAAAACTATTTAATTTATGGATCAAGCCTTTAGTAGTCATTCTGATCTTTGCAGTTAATGTTTAAGTGATGGTTTTGGGGACCGTATTTATGGCAACCCACGACAGTTATGACATCAACTGGCTACACACAGTGATAAACTCACGCACCACATAGACACACAGGCAATATTGCTGGAAATAATAATAATAAAAATTAAACAATTGTTTGTCAATAGTGGATAACCAGGGGTGGGATAATGTTGCGTTGATTTAGATAGTAGCTGGGAGTTTACGGTGTCTGATACTTGTGAGATTGTTTGCCAGTTTGCGGTGGAACAGGTGAAAGTCAAGTGATGTCAAACGATCCATTGTGTCCAGATGCCCATCCTGGTTTAAAGCAGTGGTATTCAACGTCTGGGTCAGTGTAGTCGCCCAAAATAAACCTCTGATTTTTTTACGGGGGGACTAATAATTAACAGTACAGATTATTATTTGGGACAATATACAATTGTTGCTAAGAGTCATTTGAAAAATATAATTTTACTGAGTAAATGTATGTATTGGGTTCTTTTGATAAGAGATGAAAAGGCTATGAATTGAAGGTTATTTGTTGATGTAAAAATGAGATTTTCCAGATTAAGGCTGTCATTCGATTTTTTTTTTTTGGGGGGGGGGGGGTCGTGAGAAATGTTAAAATAAGCTATGGTTTAAATGCCGGGATGTTATACTCATTTCGGCTCATCTAGTTGCATTCGGTGTGCACACCTTTCCACTATACATTGGAAGAGGTGGGCTGCAAGGGATTGGCTACTTGAAGAGACCTTGGGCCTAACAAAGCTACTTATTTGGGAAGTTGCTAAATAGTGAAGCTTCTGCATGGCATTTCAAATGTAGGCTAAGTAGAGTTTGTACTCCTTAAAATGATCACGAGTATTGCATTGTTGGCTACATCTTTGAAAACGGAAGTGTTATTAGTTTTTTTTGGGGGGGGTGCAGTGGAATTTCTGGCTTCTCAGTTTCTTGGCCATCAGCGCTTTTAAATGAAATAATAAAGCATCTTTTGTCAGTGTGTCTGCACTAGGGACTCGGGATGTGGCTGCATTATTGATGTCATGTTAATCAGGCCTTTTGATTTCAACAGATTGGTAGCCTACAAAACAAACTAATCTAGGGATCAAGCCTTAGCAGTCATTCAGATCTTGTTCCCAATGATCAGTGCTTTGTTACTGTCCAGCGGTTCTGAATTTGCGATTCACCTGACTGTTTTTTTCTTCTTCTGTTCAATAGGCTTTTGATTTGAACATTTTGAGTTCTTGTGTGTGTACTACACCATTTGATTTAATTTTTATATGCTACAGCACTTTGATTTCACTAATAAATATTTTGAAATTGAACTAAATGATCAGTTTCTGTCTTCAGTCCTTTTTAAATGAGAGATATAACATATGTCAAACTCATTCCATAGAGTGACTGGGTTTTCGCTTCTCCCTTGTTAGTAAGGAACTCCCCTCACCTGGTTGTCCAGGTCTTAATTCAACAGAAGAAAAAACAGCAGACACTAGGCTATAAATGGAATGAGTTATACACCACTGGGCTATATGGTCTACTGCAGTATAGGTTGAATGTGACAGGCCTACTGAGGCTGGTTATAGAGAGACTATAACTCCATTCCTGATTAGAGAAATGAATCAAATTGGCTATTATCAGGTTGGTTAATGCGATTCATTTCTGTTGAATTTGGGGGGGGAATCGACCCACATGCAGCCCCACCCACTCGGCCAATCAGTAGCCGCTACTGTGTTGTGGCACACTGCACACTTTTTACCGAACGGTACGTGCTAAATAGTATGTTAGCTAGTATGGGTCTTTGGCCACTGATTGTTGTTGGACCCTGAATCATACCAACCATGGGGGGAGGGGTGTTCTAGAATGATCTCCCTTGAGAGTTCTTGTTAAACACCTCTCTTTCTGTGTCACTGTTTCATCATTGCTGTCCCCATAGGCCAGGGTAGGTGGCTGGGACTGGGAGCTCCGAGCGACTGATGTCCCTGGTGAACAGAAGTGTTGCTAATAATGGGCCGAGTGTAGCCTAGGCCTCCACCACCTTCCCCTAGTGCGGTCGTCTGACGGTAGTTAGATGGTTCTATTGGGCTCCATGTTTTGTTTTCTCTAGCATCTTTATGGTTCGTTAATTAAACCTGCAGTTGACCTACAGGATCACTCATAATCCCCCAGTCCAGTGTGGTGTACTCAGAGGGGTTAAACTTCTCTACTGTACTATGAGCCAGCCAATAACACACTTTATGTAGAGAAGGCTGCTGTTGAAACACTTACTCAGATCAACATTTTGTAGTTGGGTTTGAAGTTTAAGCCTGTGGAATATTTGCAGTGTTTGCTGAGCTAATGACAGCAGACGGGTTGTCTGTATTTGTATGCGAGTCTCATGGCAGAGCTGTTTGGGTGGCTTGTTGTGGTCGGCTTTGTGCCATTGGTGGTGTGTGGGCCGTTAATCAACTGCTCAATGACACTGCAGTGTTCTACACACC
This sequence comes from Oncorhynchus kisutch, assembly GCF_002021735.2. Lineage (NCBI taxonomy): Eukaryota > Metazoa > Chordata > Actinopteri > Salmoniformes > Salmonidae > Oncorhynchus > Oncorhynchus kisutch. The sequence goes on along the minus strand of NW_022262994.1, from coordinate 91,479 downwards.
ATACTACCCCTATGGGAACCTCAGACTCGGCAAGGTGCCCATAAGGCCAGTGAGAGGGGAAGGGAGAGGGACTGAGAGTGAGACAAAAGAGAGCTGTGACACATCTTGTTATGGCAACACTCACATAGTGCTTGGTAGGCCTGACCAACATCTAGTCCCATTGTAAAGAGCATAAGACGGTATGTTTTTGTTAAAACAGGCCTACATGCAGTGTAGGGTTTAACCTCCAATTGAAAGGTACACAGTGACATCAGCATATATTTGATTATTCTAATTGAATGTTAATGTAAAAGTCTGGCAAGTATCTCAGGTGGTTCTCCTTGGAGACTGGAGGCAATCTCTCTTCTGCAGGTCATGCAATCGACTCTGTATTGCGTTTGAACTCTCCTGCTCTGTTCTGCCACCAATGTTGATTTGCCCTCTTGTGGTTTCAAATGGTTCTCTAGGAGCAGAGGCGCAACATTGCGAGACTTCCTGGAAAGCTTGCGAAACAGACCAGAAGTGAAAATTATTCACTTTGGATGTTTATTTTCTCTAAATGTAAAGGCACAACCTAGATACTTTCCAAACACTAGTTCTTGAAGCAAAACATATCGTTTAGAGGTTTTTTGTATTGCTTTTGGGCCAAATGTGATCTGTGCTACAACCCTCATGATTAATCAGATCCACTGCATTGTAATAAACTAGGTCTATATCTGTTTCCTGGACATGTGTAACATAGCCCTGATGAATCACTCACTGTCATCTCTCTTCTTAAAGGATAAAGCGGTGTAAGGACTACTATGAAGTCCTGGGCACCAGCAAGGAGGCCAATGAGGAGGAGCTGAAGAAAGCCTACAGGAAACTAGCACTCAAGTTCCACCCAGACAAAAACCAAGCCCCCGGAGCTACAGAGGCCTTCAAAAGTAAGAAGTTTCACATGCATTGTTTTTGTGTTCGGTGCCAATCACATGTATCACAGGGCGCGATACAGCCAGCAGACGGACCAAAGACAGGCGAGAGCAGAGCAGAGGAGAGAGGTATGCATGTCTGGCATCTACAGGGGCGGCAGGGTAGCCTAGTGGTTAGAGCGTTGGACTAGTAACCGAAAGGTTGCAAGTTCAAATCTCCGAGCTGACAAGGTTCTGCCCCTGAACCCACTGTTCCTAGGCCCTCATTGAAAATAAGAATTTGTTCCTAACTGACTTGCCTGGTTAAATAAAGTTAAAATAAAAAAAATACTAAACATTTGGCTGTAATGTAGGCTACAGGTCTTCACGGATCCACCTGTACCAGATTTCGGACCCCGGCGAGTCACAGGTCTGGGTCGGATCTGATATGATTGACACAGGTCTCACATAAATGTGTAAATTTAACCAACTTGTCCGGAAGGTACAAATCCGAATGCAACTGCTGCAGTAGAGGGAGAGAAATTGTATCATTTATGCTGCTGCTCTTGTTAGTCATCAAAGTGGCAATGGGCTACAGCCATCGAGCCTTACTCCGTGTGTGGCAAAAGTTAGGAGATATCTAATCAATGGAAGATGGAATTAAAATGACGGAGTTAAAGGAGAATAGTCTACAAGAACCAATAGGTAGGCAGGCTGCTACTTATCTGGATATAATTATTTGTAACTGTAGGATCAGGAAGTGTATGCACTGCAGCCTCAGCCTACCTTAACTAGCTTTTCCCAGTTTGATGCAGTTAAGACGGGCACTACGTAATCATACTTGATGATAAATAATTGAACTATGGCAGCTATTGGTCTACTATAGTGCCAGTCAGCTTGGTTGGTTGCTGTCTCTCCCTCCTGCCTGCTAGAATGGTCTCTCTCACTCAGCTCTGTTTAATAAAGTAGCTTTCAAAAATGACTTCTTCTGTTTCCCTCACTGATCGGACCGGGTCTGGAACAAGTGAGCCCCTACAGCATTGTTAGCAGCATACATTTGACCTGCCATTAATTGAATTGGAATAGATTGAGGACTGGCAGAGTATCTACGTCTGGCCCCCCCGACGTGAAGTTTGCAGATCAGTGTTAAATGGGGCATCGGATCCGAGCCAATGTCTACTTTTTCGCTGACTTAATGTGACACTTATTGACATGAGTGTGTTGTGGTTCTAACAGAGATCGGCAACGCGTACGCCGTGCTTAGCAACCCAGACAAGAGAAAGCAGTATGACCTCACGGGGGCAGAGGAGCCGACCAGCCCTGGCCACGCCCACAGCCAAGGGTTTGACTTCCACCGGGGCTTCGAGGCCGACATCACTCCCGAGGACCTCTTCAACATGTTCTTCGGAGGAGGATTCCCCTCTTGTAAGAGACACGCATACATTTTGAAGTTAATTTCATCGTGGTTGCAGAGTTTCTCAATGTTTAATAAACAAGTCTTAATTCATTACATCAATTAAACACAATTGTCTTGCTCAAACATCAATGTTTATTAAATGAGTATTGTATTGCAAGTCTTTGCCGAGTCACTAACAGGGTACCTCCTCTCCACAGCGGCTGCCCACACGTTCACCAACGGCAGGGCGCGATACAGCCAGCAGACGGACCAAAGACGGGAGAGAGCAGAGGAGAGGGGAGAGGTATGCATGCATGTCTGGCATCTACACTGCCAGATGTATACTGTGACTGTCAATATAATACCTAGTGAGTCTGGGGTAACTTCAGGTCAGACTTCCATAGCAGACCCCCCTCTACAAGCTATGGGAGTCTCGGCAGCATATTGCAGGCTCTGTTTTAGTGAAGGACGCAACCGTTCCAGCCTTGACTGGGATGAGCTCTAGTTAATTTCGGTGTGCTACATAGTAAAGCAGGAAAACATGCAAGGTCACTAACAGGACAGTACATGTCTTAAAATATTAAATAGTAATATATGCCATTTAGCTGACTATCCCAAGCGGCTTAGTCATGCGTGCATACATTTTACGTATGGGTGATCCTGGGAATCAAACCCACTATCCTGCCGTTGCAAGTGCCATGCTCTAACAACTGAGCTGCAGGACAAAATAGTGTATGCTTAGTGATTTTTGTAATCTGTTTTCCAGGGAGGGTTCTCCATGTTTATCCAGCTGATACCCATCGTTGTACTCATCCTGGTGTCCATCTTGAGCCAACTGATGGTGTCTACCCCCCCCTACAGCCTCTACTCCAGACCGTACGTGTACACACACACACACACGCTGGGGTCGTGCTCAGTGTGGATCACAGTACTTAAAGGTTGTGTTCATATTGGGAACATCATGTATTTAAGTGGTACCACTCCGTTTCAAAACGTTTTCTCCCACCTGAACACGGCCCAGGCCTTTTATTCTGTACCCCTGCTCCACATGCTCGGGGCTGAAAAATACTGTCAAATGGTGACATGGTTGGTGTATGTAACGGACACACCTACCAGTAAAGTACTGATGCATTGCCTCCTCTCTTCACCAGGTATAAAAAGCTATACATCTCGCTGTTCTCAGAACAGCCGTATGTAACCTGATGCCTGTCCTCTGTCCTCTCCAGGTCCACGGGGCAGACGGTGAAACGGCAGACGGAGAACCTGCATGTGGATTACTACGTCAACAGAGACTTCAAGACAGAGTACAAGGGCTCCAATCTGCAGAAGATTGAGAAGAACGTGGAGGAGGATTACGTGTCTAATGTCAGAAACAACTGCTGGAAGGAGAGGCAGACGAGTAGGTGTCCATCATGCCTCTATTAGTTGGGCGGTATCCAGATGTTCATACCGTTTCTGTACCATACCAGGTACTACCAGAAGTATTAAAACAATTTAGGCAACAGGGATCTTGATCCAGGAGGAGATTAAATGTCTCTGCTGTAATCTAGCCACGTACCTAGCAAGTTAGAAAACCAAATGCCTAGCTGAAGCTCTGACCTGGATATAATTGATTTGACACAGATTTCTTAGTTATAAGCAGTGGCGTAGCACGCAGCCCCTGCAGGGTATAATTACAGTGAGGACTTCAATGAAATTAGCCCCATGTAAAGCAATACAAGTTACTCGTACAAAACAGGCATTAATTTCCTTCTATTTTGTGACTAAAGCATTCCCTCGACGTAGCTTAGTGTGACATTGTTGATATTGACAGTCTTCTGTTCATCTCCCTTTCTCTCTCAGAAACAGACTTGCTGTATGCTGCTAAGGTCTACAGAGACGACCGCCTGCGTAAGAAGGCTGAGCTGATGACCATGGATAACTGCAAGGAGCTGGACAGACTAAATGACCTGTTCAGAGGGGGCTGAGCCCGCCCGATGACGCAGGCTCCCACAGGACGCTTTTAGAAGAGATATATGAATAGATATAATATGTATGTAAATGTTGTTTTTTTAAGGAAAACCATGGAGATTGAAAGGAGGAAAAATACAAATAATTAGCCTTACCGTTGACGTTATAAGTTGTCCCCATCCCTCCCCCAGTATCCATCTTTCCATCCTCCTCACCACCCCCTCCTCCCTGGGAACTGCCTTGCTGCATCTCAATGAACCAACTGAAGAATAGACCAACCTCTCAAAACACTTGAGAACCACAACTTCTTTCTCTTCTCTTTGCTTGTCTTTTTGTGTTTTCTGGAAATAAGAGCCCACTCTGGAAATGAACACTGACTGGAAAAAGCAGAAGGCATTGTGGTGGTGCCTCGAGTATTGAAGCGCCAAGCATTCTGCTGTAACAAGCAAATCACTGTCTTCTTCACTCTAGATAACTACTTCACCTGCTTGACTTAAACAAGATTTTTAGGCTCATCTGGAGATGCTGCCCTCCTTCCAATCCATACATTAGCAGTGCTAGTATTGTGAGGAACCCAGAGAATGCTTCCTAGCTACCACAGTGGAACCCACAGTGGAACCTTGTGTGGAGTTACATGGACCTTGAAGTTCATTCCGCAGATGAAGAAATGACCACTGTCTCACTTGAACTTTTTTTGGCCTGGGAAAAAATGTGAAGTCGGAACCATAATCTTCATCAATTGTATATTTTTCATTTTGAATGTTTGAAAATTTATGGAGTTATTTAAGTAGAAAAACAAGGTTTTTCTTCATTGCTCGATTAATCATTTGAATAAACAATAAATTATTACCAGAAGCAGTTTTGATTTGTTTCGAGCACAAGAGCATGTGCAATTGTGTGTATGAAGCAGATGGAAGGGCAGGTTAAACACCCTTTTAAAATGTGTTCATAGTACTCAGACTGTAGGCCTATTCTCTCCACATAATATTCTCCCTGGCATACGGATCCGTTACTCTAGTAGTTTGTATACAGTCTCACTTTTGTTTTGCAGGAAGCCTCGTTCTCAACCTAATATGTCCTCACCATATTTATGAGGCTTGTAAAAGATGTGTTGTGGATTTGTATGGCTACATGCTACATGCTCCAGCTTGGTACCCAAACAGGTTGGTACTGTGATTCTTAAAACTGAAATGCAACTGATCAAGTCTACTAGAAAGGAGTCTTTGCTGTTTTTCCTGGAAGTCCATGAGAATTGTGGTGTTTCTGGAAAAATACATAGGCCTACAGTGATTATCACTTGTATTGATCAGTGGTGGGAAAAGTACTCCATTGTCATACTTGAGTAAAAGGAAAGATACTTTTGTAATTTTCTATTAAGGTAAGTCACCCAGTAAATACTAAGTAATTGGTGTTAAATGTAAATGGTTTTAAATGTAGCAAAACTAAATGGAACTGCTAAAATGTACTTAGGTAGTAATAGTATAAACTACTTCAAATGCTGTATATTAAGCAAACCAGCACACTTTTCTTGCCTTTTCTAAATTGACATAACTGGGCACACAGACAATTTTCAAAGGATGCATGTGTTTAGTGAGTCTGCCAGATCAGAAGCAGTAGGGATAACTAGGCATGTACTCTTGATGTGTGTGAATTAGACCAGTCTCCTGCCAAAATGTAATACTTTTGGGTGTCACGGAAAATGTATGGAGTAAAAAGTACATTATTTTCTTTAGAAAAGTAGTAAAGTAAATGTTGGCAAATATTAATGGTAAAGTACAGACCCCCCCCAACACACAAAAAACACTACTTAAGTAAAAATACTGAAGTACTACACTGATTAATATTGCCTTAAAACAGAAAGCAAGACAATTTCTCAGTAAAAATCATCAAATCGGTCATTAATATACGTTTGTTCGTGGCATGCGTGAACTTCGAACATCTGTGGGCGTGGAGTGACCACGTGTACTGTAAGTGCCATGTATCTATTGGCACTGATAGGTTTATTGTTGTCACGTGACTAATCCCACATCCGGGAAGGGAATTGCATGACAGGCGATTTGTTGACACCGAATAGGACCAATAGTGTAACATTTGGGAAAGTGTGAAATTATTTTTTTTACCGATGTTTGGTGCAGTCATTTAACTTTGGATTCACATGCCGACCAATTGCAACTATTTTCTAGCACCGGTGCTGTCATCATGCATCATAACAGTTGTATCCCGGTTTTTCTCGTTGGCTTACTATCTTTCTATGGATTTCTGAGCTGTGTGTCTTCATGTAGTAAGGAACCTGAAACACCGGACTGGCGGATGACTTTAAAAACCATTCGCAATGGGATCCATAACATTGACAAATACCTCAACGTTGCTCTGGACTTATTTGGAGGACAAGATGGACTGTGTCACTATGAATGCAGCGATGGTAAGGTCTCTCAGGCCACACACACAGTCAGTACTTGTTGGTAATGGAAATAAAAACATGGCCATAACTACTTTGCTTATTATGCAGACAGGCCATTTATTAAAAAGCTCAGTTGAAAGTGATTATGTTCCACAAACAAAGCAGATAAGCACCACTGTAGCCATCTTGAGTTGTAAACCATTAAACTGGTACAGTGCCACCCCCAACACACACTGTAGTTTCTCTGAACAGGTTGTCTCTCTCAACAAGATTAAAGAAGAACTCTGAACACCTCTACCTTTGCTCTTTCCTTGCAGGTTACAAACCAGAACCCCGGCCTGGTTACAAACCAAACCCACCCAATGGATGTGGGTCACCCCTGTTCGGATTCCAGGTGAGCTAGTGTCATGTATGACTTTGATCTATAGCAGTGGTCTTCCCTATTAGTCCTGTGGGGGGTGCAGTGTGTGTTTTCCCAGTCCAGCACTAACCCACCTAGTTTAGCAACTCATGTTTTTTTATGATTAGCAGAGACCTGTGTTTCAGACTGACGCCTGCACACACTATAGTGTATTGCTATAGCTGCGGCTCTTCAGGACCAGAAATGAAGACCCCCCCCCCCCCTCAGCCATAGTAGGGCGGGTCCCCTGTACGGCGACCATTGTTTATAGGAATGTTATTACACCTGTCATATTATATATTGCTTTGAATATTTGTGAGCATTGATCTAATGGTCATCTCTCTTGTCTACTCTACAGTTTGACATCGGCATCCCGTCCTTGACCAAGTGCTGTAACCAGCACGACCGTTGCTATGACACCTGTAACCGTGATAAACACGACTGTGACGATGAGTTCCAGGAATGCCTGGAGACCATCTGTAGGAGATTACAGAAGATGTTGGGACTGGCCCAGAGTGTCCAAGGTAAGATGGCAACTGGGTTGTGTTTGTTAGGGCATGCAACAGAAAACGGTTTACAACGGAACACGACAATGTGTTTCCTATTGTAGTTCCTGCCAGTTTCAGTCTGTTTTCTTCCATCTTGTTTCTTTCTGTTTTCTTCCATGTGTTGCCTATTGAACACCACGCTGATTCATGTATTGATATGCCCCCAGTGTTGAACACAGAGCAGGACTTGACTCAAGCATTCCTCACAGTTAATTCAATAATGTACCCACCATCTTGTAGCCTGGTTAAATCATACTGAACCCTGCACTCACCATTGTCAATTGTTTCACTTTCACTTCACTGGTGAGTTCAGCATTCAGTCAGGTTTAACCAGTCTAACAATCTTGCTGGTGCGGAAGATCATACAACTCCCCCTGATGGCATTTCTGGTGAGGTCTATAATTTAGGGTGAGGTCTATATCCATATTAGGGCATGCAACAGAAAACAGGTGGTTCAAGTCCTGAATGCTGATTGGCTGAAAGCCGTGGTATATCATATCATACAACGGGTATGAAAAAACATGTATTTTTACTGCACCTATTAAGTTGGTAACCAGTTTATAATAGCAATGTCACCTTGTTTTTTTTTGTGTATGGCCAATATACCACGGCTGTGTTGTGTCGTGCATAAGAACAGCCCTTAGCCGTGGAATATTGGCCATATACCACACCCCCTCGGGCCATATTTCTTAATTATAGTACTGCAATGTTGAGGGAGCTAGCACAAGCATTTCACTGCACCTTTTATACCTACTGTAAACTGTGCACGTGACAAATAACATTTGATATTGATTCATTTTTCTGTGTGTTTCATATGTCTGTATATAATGATCAAGTCGTGTTTCCATGTCTCTCTCTATACAGCTTGTGAGAATACTGTGACCCTGCTGTTTGAGGCTGTCATGCACATGGGGTGTAAACCTTACATGGACAGCCAGAGAGACTCCTGCATATGCAAATTTGAAGTCAAGAGGGATCTATGAGCTGCCATCCAGAGGGGATTCTGGAATAGTCAAGCCACCAGAGAAACATTGAAGTCAATACTGTATCTTGGGATAGAGCTGTGGAAGTTTCCATTGATAACAATGTGCTAAGCCTTGTGAAGGGGCCTGGATGTGCTCTCAATGAATGAACGTTGGGTGATCTGAGTTTTTAAATTGCTATTTGATAATTTTGTAGAATTGTTCTCCTATGCAAAGGTTGTTTGGTGGTTGTTGTCATGTATGTCATTTGTTTGTTCTGCCACACATTTATATGAAGTATAAATTAAGAGAGAATATGAATGTTTATAAAAGGTACGAAGACATTGGAAGACAAATGTATGACTACAAGCACATAATGATACAGTGATGAGGGTAATGGCTACATTATATTGCCCAGTAAGTGTATTGTTTTGGTTACACTTCTGTAACCGATGTGAAATGGCTAGCTAGTTAGCGGTGGTGCGCGCTAATAGCGTTTCAATCGGTGACGTCACTCACAAGGGCCGAGGATTTTGTGGAGCGATGTTTAACGATGCTTCGTGGGTGTCAGTTGTCAATGTGTGCAGAGGGTCCCTGGTTCGAGCCCGGCGAGGATACAGACTAAAGTTATACTGTTACACTTCTCCGCCCATGCATTGGCTATATAGCCTGCTTTATTTCGCATGTGTGGCTACTGAATATGAGCAGCGAGAACGATGAGAGCGGACACTTGTACATTCTCTTGCCACTTGATTCTCCTCCCACGCATAGGCAGCCTACTCTATTTCATTGAGACCAGACTATAATCTCTCGGGGACTAATTCATGTGGACAGATGAAACTGCGAGAATCTGTCAATGCACATGTAGGATTATGTGGTTGATGAGCAACATTGAGGGGTTCAATTAATATGCCCGGGCGCCCGACAATGCGTGTTTTTTTACCGGGTGAAAGTTGATTGCGTTTGTTTTGGAACCGGCCTGCCTCCCGGGTGTGAGACAGGTGCCCGGTTCAAAGCCCACGGAGAAATCCGCTCAAAACGTAAATAGTACGTGGAGTAAAGAGTACGGTTCTGTGTTTTCACATGTAAAAGTGATTGCTTTTGACAAAAGCATCCGCTTTCCCAATGAAATCTAGTTTGAAAATGTAAACATATTTTGAATGGAAAAGAGATGTAGGCCTATATGTTTCTGGATGACGCACCTTGTTGACAGAGCGGCACAGACTACTGTTTGACTTGAAAAGGGCACTCCTCCTCCCTTAGTGCTTTTGCCAATTCACGTCAAAGGACATACCGATGCCCCGCGGTTCACCATTTTATTTAACTGTTTTTTAACCAGGAAAAAAACAGAGACCCAGAGACGCTTTTTCAAGGGATACATGGCCGAAAATGCCGTAACAATCAATACATTACAGGATTAAAACACAACAATATGATCCAGCCCCCAAAAAGCATTTACACTACTCTGTAACAGTCTCCCATGAACATTTAAATTCATTGTGGCACTAACATATCTAGATGAAGTATGGATTGTAGACTACACCATACCTCTGGTGCACAAGACAACAAGGCAGTCTTGCTTAATAGTGCAAATGTCCTGAGGACTTTAAGTAGGTAGCCTAGTGGTTAGAGCTGTGGGCCAGTAACAGAAAGGTTGCTAGATTGAATCCCCAAGCTGACAAGGTAAAAATATGTAGTTCTGGCCCTGAACAAGGCAATTAACTCACTGTTCCTAGGCCATCATTGTAAATAAGAATTTGTTCTTAACTGACTTGCCTAGTGAAATAAATGTTTTTTTTAAAGTAGCAACTGCCCATCAGACCGGGTATGGTAACTGCTGGTGGTGAAGGAGACCAGACTACATAGATGAAGAGGGAGTTTACACAAAAGGGTTTAGTAGATGAACACTTACATATAATCAATCCTCCCAGTAGTTTCTGGATTTGTTTTTTTGTTGTTTATTTGGACGAATCAGGATTGGGCAAATGCATGCATAAAGTGCTAATCAGCAGTTACATCATTTTTTAAAACGTATAAATTAATGATATGCACACATTGATTCTTGAACAATATAATAATTTATAAATGCATCATGAGCTTAGTTCAACTGGCATACAACATCAAAACCCCAATTATAAGCTTGTTTTACTACGATGTTTGTAAACAGAGAAAATGTCAAACAAATAGCCTACTGCAGCCTCAAAACATGGTTTAAACTATCATGTTGATACAATGGCTGTGCAGTCCTTGCATCCATAGCTCTGTCTATGATTTTGAGAGAGGTTACATTCCTCAAGCCCCATCCCTCAGCGTTTTACTGACAACCTCTTTATTATTGTTTCGACTGCTGCTTTAACTGGTGCTGTCACGACATCCGCCAAAGTCGGCCCCTCTCATTGTTCCGACTCATTGTACCGACTTTCTAGCCATGGCCGATCCACTTTTCATTTTCCATTGGTTTTGTCTTCCATCACACCTGGTTCCAATTCCATCAATTAATTACATGTGTATTTAACCCTCTGTTACACCCCCCCATGTCCGTAATTGTTTGTTGTCAGTGCTTGTGCACGTCTGTCCTGGTGTGCGTTGGGTTATGTACCCATTTATTTTATTGTTCTGTATCCGGTGGGTTGATGATTAAACTGAGCAGTTGGAAGCACAGTTTTGCTCTCCTGCGTCTGACTTCTCTGCCGCCAGTACGCACCCCTGACAGGTGCAGTGGTTTTCAAGCCCCCGTGTGGATGATAAACGGTTTCCACTAGATTCAACAGCCACAAAATAGAAATGGTTTGTAATCTTTTAAAAGAGAAGCTTTTTGGCCATGATAAACACTGGCTAAGTTAGCAGAGGGAGGGTTTTGGCCAAGACCCATAACGAGACAGACAATTTACATAAAGTTAAAAACATTCGTGTGAATCTATCAATTGCACACGTCAGTACATAGACACAACGAAATTAGCGGAAGGAGGGTTTTGGCCGAGTTTCCATTTGCGAGATTCATTCAATGAATCAGGGACAATATGGGTAAGGTAACTTCAGAATGCTATCTAATTAGACATCTATATACACTGAGTGTAAAAAACAAAAACATTTTTGCCCTCAGAATAGCCTCAATTCGCATAGGAAGTTAATTGCCGTGCCTTTGGAAAGGCGAGAACAACATGAATGATAGTTAGCTATAGTTAACTAGCGAGAACTGCTACAAGTTATGTTTTGAATTGGAATAGTTATTTTATCCGCTGCTGAAATGTCGAACTCTCTCTTCTTGGGCAACGGCCCACTGGCACATAAGCAGTACACAGACATGCACTGAAGGGTCATTCCTATGATGGCTGATAAGTGAGTAACAATATTTAAGTGTGCCTTCATGAACTATGTTTACAAACATTTCCATGACTTTTTATGACCTTACAACCCCTTATTTGGCCATTTGGAACAACGCATCATGCCATTCACACTGATGCATTTTCAAGCCACACATTCTCGAACACTACTAGCCTACTGTCAAGCATAGAATCACAGACTAGTGGCAAATAAACTTGAACATAGCAGAATCGAGAAATGCCGACCCCGCTTTCATTCCGCTTTGATCAAACTTTTTTTGGCTCACTGTGTGAATCTCGGCGGGCGATATTCTACTTGTTTTATACAGGAGCTGGTACGCAATTCAACCCTAAAATGTAGGTTCTGGTACCGCGTACCAGACAACTCGGCCACAACTAAGCACTGATACTAGACTCACTTGATTTCGCATGCCCAACTAGGCTACAATATAACTTTTTGGGCGACCACATCAAATTCACATATATGTGAGTTATATATCGGTCATTCTCGTTGAAGGCAAGTCTAAGAAGCGGTAGCCTATATTCCATGTGCACTATTACTATGCTTCTTGTTCTTAAATGTAGTTTTAGCGTCTTTTACTATCGGTTTGGTACACCAACTTCGAACAGCTGAAAATGCATTGTTTTTGGTTGTTGAAAATATATATCACAGCGGTTTACATGTTAGGATAATTTAACTTTTGGGATTCACATGCAGACCAATTGCAACTATTTTCTAGCATCAGGTGGACGGACAGTCATCGTGCACGTTCAGAGTTGCATTTAGTTTTTTATCGTGGGCTTACTGTGTTCCTGTGGATTTCTGAGCTGTGTATATTCATATAGTAAGGAACTTGAACCTGAAACACCGGACCGGAGAAGGACTTTAAAAGCCATTCTCAATGGAATCCATAACATTGGCAAATACCTCAATAAGATCTATACAATTAAAAAATAACTCAACGTGGCGCTGGACTTACTTGGAGGACGTCATGGAATGTGTCACTACGAATGCATTGATGGTAAAGTCCCTCCCTCAGACTTGCACGTGAAACGGCTAGCTAGTTAGCGGCGATGCGCGCTAAATAGCGTTTCAATCGGCGACGTTACAATTTACATACATTTAAGAACATTAACATGTAATGTGTGTGTGTGCATCTCTGTTACACATGCATGTCGGTACATATACACACAACAAGTAGGTCACATGGGGGAGAGGTGTTGTGCCATGAGGTGTTGCTTTATTTGTTTTTTGAAACCAGGTTTTCTGTTCACTTGCTCAATATAAGATGGAACGGGGTTCCATGCACTCATGGCTGTGTATAATACTGTACGTTTTCTTGAATTTGTTCTGGACCTGGGGACTGTGAAAAGACCCCTGGTGGCATGTCTGGTGGGGTAAGTGTGTGTTTGTCAGTGCTGTGTGTAAGTTGATTATGCAAACAAGTTGGAATTTCCAACACAATAATGTTTCTGATAAAAATGAGAAGTGACGCAGTCAGTCTTTCCTCAACTCTTAACCAAGAGAGACTGGCAGCCTAGTAATGCAATGAAGAGCTAGTAGTACTGCTGTGTTCTGGACCAGCTGCAGCTTAACTAGGAATTTCTTTGCAGCACTTGACCATATGACTGGACAATAATCAAGATAAGACTAAACTAGAGCCTGCAGGACTTGCTTTGTGGAATGTGGTGTCAAAAAAGCAGAGCATCTCTTTACTACAGACAGATCTCTCCCCATCTTTACAACCATTGAATCTATATGTTTTGATCATGACAGTTTAAATATAAGGTAACACCAAGTAATTTAGTGTCCTCTACTTGTTCAACAGTCACACCATTCATTACCAGATTCAGATTAGGTCAAGAACGTAGAGAATGAAGACTACTGTTTATAGGAATGTTGTAAGAGCTGTCATATTATATATTGCATTGAATATTTGTGAGCATTGATCTAATGGTCAACTCTTGTCTACTCTACAGTTTGACATCGGCATCCCATCCTTGACCAAGTTCTGTAACCAGCATAACTGTTGGCATAGTTTGATGCCACTTGTAACTGTGATAAAGATGACTGTGAAGATGAGTTCCAGGAATGCCTGGAGAGAGATTTCTGTAGGAGATTGCATAATATGTTGGGACTTGTCTAGAGTTTCCAAGGTAAAATGGCATCTGGATTGTGTCCATTAGGGCATGCAACAGAAAACGTTTTACAACGGAATACGAAAAGGAGTGTTTCTTATTGGAGAACTCCAGGTAGTTTGTCTGTTTTCTTCCGTGTGGTGCCTAATGAACACAACCCTGATTAATGTATTGACATGCTCCCAGTGTCAAGTATTCCTCACAGTTAATTCAATAATGTGTCCACAATCTTGTAGCCTGGTTAAATCATACGGAATGCTGCACTCACCATTGTCAATTGTTTCACTTCACTGGTGAGTTCAGCATTCAATCTGGTTTAACCAGGCTAACAATCTTGCTGGTGGGGAAGATCATACAACTCATCCATATTACTATGTGTATTACCTCTTCTATTACTTGTCATTTTTATATTTGACTCTTATTATTGATACCGGGGCGGCAGGTAGTCTAGTGGTTAGAGCATTGGACTTGCAACATCGATTCCCAGACCTGACAAGGTAAAAATCTGTCGTTCTGCCCCTGAACAAGGCATTTAACCCACTGTTCCTAGGCAGTCATTGAAAATAAGAATTTGTTCTTAACTGACTTGCCTAGTTTAATAAAGGTAAAAAAATTAATTCAATATTGATTATAGAACTGCAATGTCGAGGGAGCCAGTGTAACTGATGTGAAATGGCTAGCTAGTTAACAGGGTGTGCGCTAATTGTGTTGACGTCACTTGCTCTGAGACCTTGAAGTAGTTGCTCTGCAAGGGTCGCGGCTTTTGTGGAGCGATGGGTAATGATGCTTTGAGAGTGGGGCGAGGAGAGGGACGGAAGCTATACTGTTACATTGGTGCCGTGACCCGGATCACTGGTTGCTGCGGAAAAGGAGGAGGTCAAAAGGGGGGTGAGTGTAACCGATGTGAAATGGCTACCGGGGTGCGTGCTAATAGCGTTTCAATGGGAAACGTCACTTGCTCTGAAACCTTGAAGCAGTTGTTCCCCTTGCTCTGCAAGGGCCGCAGCTTTTGTGGCGCGATGGGTAACGATGCTTCGAGGGTGGCTGTTGTTGATGTGTGCAGAGGGTCCCTGGTTCGAGCCCAGGAAGGGGAGAGGAAAGGAAGCTATACTGTTACACCAGCACACAAGCCTTTCACTGCACCTTTTATACCAGCTGTAAACTGTATACATGACATAACATTTGATTGTTATTAATTTTCTGTGTCTGTATAACATGATCTGCTCATGTTTTCAGAGTGTGACAATACTGCAACCCTGCTGTTTAATGCTGTCATGTACATGAGGTGTAAACCCTACATTGACAGTCAGAGAGACTCCTGCAGTGCACACTTAGCTGACATTTGACGTTTGTTGAGCTTTCCTCATTCACAGGCATACCTAAACATGCATTTTGTTTTTACAGTATCCCTCTGAATAATGTCACGCCATGTTTTATATTATACTTAACAAAAATATAAGTCGATACCATAAGTCACCCCCAACGTCGTTTTAGAGAATTTGGCATTATGTCCAACCAGCCTCACAACCGCAGACCACGTGTAACCACGCCAACTCAGGACCTCCACATCTGGCTTTTTCACCCATGGGATCGTCTGAGGCCAGCCACCCGGACAAGAGGAATATTTCTGTGTATAAAAAAGCCCTTTTGTGGGGAAAAAGTCAGTCTCAGTGGCTGTGCCCCTGCCCAGTCATATAAAAACCATAGATCAGGGCCTAATTTATTTATTTGAATTCACTGCTTTGCTTATATGTACTGTAACTCAGCAAAATCCTTTAAATTGCTGCATGTCGCGTTTATATTTTTGTTTAGTATATATTTGACTCTGTTATACGGTTCTCAGTGGCTACAATGTGGCATTATACGGAAGTTGTAACGAGCAACGCTTGATTGCCATGCCCAGTTGCCAATTGTATCCAGTTTTTGAGTAGATCCGCCAATCAGCTTAAAGGGGCGGGAAGTGTCATTCTCCATCAGTGTTTGTGATACATTTTACACTTGCGTGTACACATTGAAAGGAGAGTAGACAGCAACCATGTCGTATCCAGGGAATAAAGACACTAAAGGTAAGAAAAAGTCCTATTTGGAAGTTATAAAATACTATATGTATGTATTGGTATTAGTAGTCTTGCAGTTTAATGTAAAGTTGTGGTCACGGAAATCATATAAGACAAATATGAAAGAAGAACTCTCAGAAGACATTTCGGATCCTCCCTGGGAAAGGAAACAAAAGAATAATACATCACTTGCTGAATGATGTCATGGATTTCGCAATTCCCCCTCCATTTTCCTCGCTTATCTGGTCTAATACGTTTATACGGTGTATGTACCGCAATATGTGTCTGTTTGTACTGTTGTTACAGTAGCCAAGATTGTTGTTCACTGTCAGATTAATCGCGTCACTACGCAATTGCCTGGGGACTAAGTTACTGACAGATAAGCACAGACCAGATTTTATATCAGGTGTTATGTCAATGTTATCAGTGTACAGACTTGTTTCACAGGTCTGTGAAATCTTACTGTATTGTCTCATGTGGGATTTTTGTCTCACAGGAAGCTTGGAAAAAGACAACAAAACATCCCAGACGACAGGTGAGTATGTACGGCCGATATGAGGTTAGGTAGGTCTAGGTGCCCAATGCTTGTAGAGACATATGTAGATGTACATTTAAAACCAAAACAGAAAGACTGTTTGAGGTACTGTTTTAACGAAACTACCTTATCTCACGAAATTTCATTTTACGAGACTCAAAGTACACGCTAATTATGTAATGGTTAACACAAATCTGTAGTTATTTCTCCGTTTGGCGTTTGCACTGAGCAATCACCTGAATCAAAAGCAGTATACCCTCCTCTTGTGCTCTCAATAATAACCCGTAACACAAGGAACATGAGGAAATGGAACAGCAGACTTTCTCCTTCATGCTTCACCCCACACCTGCAACAGCAGCACAAGTAAAGAGCATGTAAGATAGGAGAGCTTTGTCACTTTTTCTACTGGTCTTAACACCCGTAACCAGCCTATTGAAAACCACCAGGACCGGGTGCTTATTGAACAATGGCTGCTTGGCCCTGGAGTTGTAGCCGAGGCTACTAATTCACAAACCTGTTTGCAGAGCTTAACAACAGACCCCCCCCCCAAAATAAATCTGATCCCAAAAGCTTTGGAGACCATTTGCATCGAAACTGCCGAATGTTGAGATATCAGAAAGCTGTAAAACCACGAGGCCTTTGAGAAGTCATAAGATAAATATTCATGCAAGATTGTCATACCTGTTCAGATTGTATGTTCCTTTCTCTTTATCAGGTCCTAGTGCGAACCTTACAGAAACAGATGGGTATTTCTGCAGGTAACTATTAGTAATGATATTACTCATTACATTGTTATAAATGACTTGAATGTAATGAACACCTGGTTGAAATAAGTTCAAGTCTGTTGACAATTTGAAGTGAACAGATTCTTCCGAATTTCTTGTGGTAACCGATAAGAAAGCTACACTTTCTCTTAACAAATGTCTCTCGTTCAGCTACACCCACTATGGCATAACAAGGTATTGACAGGGGAGCATGTGTTTTTCCTTCAGCAGTTCTTTCTCTATGGACCCTGCGGAGGAGTATAAGATGAACCACAAGCGGCGAGGCCTGGCTCTCATCTTCAACCAGGAGCACTTCTACTGGCATCTGAGGATGCCCCCCCGCAACGGGACCAATGCTGACCGCTCCAATCTGGTCAAAAGGTATACATGGCATCAGAACTCCCTATAGACCGGTTCAGTCAACTGTAGTGCTGATGGAGTTGTTTAAAATGTTCATGCCTAACCATGTTTGACACTTGATTTTTCTGATTCAGATTTGAGGACTTGAACTTTGAAGTGCAGGCCTTTGATAATCTGAAGGTGGAGGAAGTTCTGGATCAAATCAGTCAGGGTAAGCAGCACTTCTAGGCCTTCGATACCACCTCAATTAATCTGCTTAACACAGATACTGTATCAGTCACAGTCGGTATTATACTTCAGAATAAGAAATGATACATGTCTGATACTCTATAGCGGCTGAGGCCAACCATGCTGATGCAGACTGCTTCGTGTGCGTCTTTCTGAGCCACGGAGAGAACGACCACGTCTATGCTTACGACGACAAGATCGCTATCCAGGACATCACTGCCCTGTTCAAAGGAGACAAGTGTAAGAGCCTGGTGGGCAAGCCCAAGATCTTCATACTACAGGTAAGAGGTCAGATGATGAGATGCCTTTTGAATAGATCCATTTTAGATGGAAACCGCTGACATTCAGTACTGTTGACTCAGACATACAGTGCCTTGCGAAAGTATTCGGCCCCCTTGAACTTTGCGACCTTTTGCCACATTTCAGGCTTCAAACATAAAGATAAAAAACTGTATTTTTTTGTGAAGAATCAACAACAAGTGGGACACAATCATGAAGTGGAACGACATTTATTGGATATTTCAAACTTTTTTAACAAATCAAAAACGGAAAAATTGGGCGTGCAAAATTATTCAGCCCCCTTAAGTTAATACTTTGTAGCGCCACCTTTTGCTGCGATTACAGCTGTAAGTCGCTTGGGGTATGTCTCTATCAGTTTTGCACATCGAGAGACTGAAATTTTTTCCCATTCCTCCTTGCAAAACAGCTCGAGCTCAGTGAGGTTGGATGGAGAGAATTTGTGAACAGCAGTTTTCAGTTCTTTCCACAGATTCTCGATTGGATTCAGGTCTGGACTTTGACTTGGCCATTCTAACACCTGGATATGTTTATTTTTGAACCATTCCATTGTAGATTTTGCTTTATGTTTTGGATCATTGTCTTGTTGGAAGACAAATCTCCGTCCCAGTCTCAGGTCTTTTGTAGACTCCATCAGGTTTTCTTCCAGAATGGTCCTGTATTTGGCTCCATCCATCTTCCCATCAATTTTAACCATCTTCCCTGTCCCTGCTGAAGAAAAGCAGGCCCAAACCATGATGCTGCCACCACCATGTTTGACAGTGGGGATGGTGTGTTCAGGGTGATGAGCTGTGTTGCTTTTACGCCAAACATAACGTTTTGCATTGTTGCCAAAAAGTTAAATTTTAGTTTCATCTGACCAGAGCACCTTCTTCCACATGTTTGGTGTGTCTCCCAGGTGGCTTGTGGCAAACTTTAAACAACACTTTTTATGGATATCTTTAAGAAATGGCTCTCTTCTTGCCACTCTTCCATAAAGGCCAGATTTGTGCAATATACGACTGATTGTTGTCCTATGGACAGAGTCTCCCACCTCAGCTGTAGATCTCTGCAGTTCATCCAGAGTGATCATGGGCCTCTTGGCTGCATCTCTGATCAGTCTTCTCCTTGTATGAGCTGAAAGTTTAGAGGGACGGCCAGGTCTTGGTAGATTTGCAGTGGTCTGATACTCCTTCCATTTCAATATTATCGCTTGCACAGTGCTCCTTGGGATGTTTAAAGCTTGGGAAATGTTTTTGTATCCAAATCCGGCTTTAAACTTCTTCACAACAGTATCTCGGACCTGCCTGGTGTGTTCCTTGTTCTTCATGATGCTCTCTGCGCTTTTAACGGACCTCTGAGACTATCACAGTGCAGGTGCATTTATACGGAGACTTGATTACACACAGGTGGATTGTATTTATCATCATTAGTCATTTAGGTCAACATTGGATCATTCAGAGATCCTCACTGAACTTCTGGAGAGAGTTTGCTGCACTGAAAGTAAAGGGGCTGAATAATTTTGCACGCCCAATTTTTCAATTTTTGATTTGTCAAAAAAGTTTGAAATATCCAATAAATGTCGTTCCACTTCATGATTGTGTCCCACTTGTTGTTGATTCTTCACAAAAAAAATAGTTTTATATCTTTATGTTTGAAGCCTGAAATGTGGCAAAAGGTCAAGGGGGCCGAATACTTTCGCAAGGCACTGTATATAGACCTATTGACTCATAGACCTGAGGCATATCTTCCTCAGACACAATACTATTATTTGTAATTCTATTTGTAAACATTTATCCACATAACCACAAATATTTACTGCTAAATATATATATATATATATATAACCACCATCATATTGACGTTTTGACTGTTTTTGGTTTCTGATTTGATTGACACCGACAGGCGTGCCGTGGGGACAAGCATGACGATCCAGTGACCCCCATGGACGTGGTGGACAGCGAAGTGAAGACCAACGAGGTGGTGGTGGACGCTGGGGTGGTCTACACCCTCCCTGCTGGCGCTGACTTCATCATGTGTTACTCTGTGGCTGAAGGTGAGGAACACATGGCACAGCTGATAGTCCATTACAGAAAACAAGAAGAAATACTGGAAACCTTGTGGTCGTAAATGAGGATAGATGCATAGATCAGTGATACATGGAGAATAAAGACAAATTCATTATTTTAATTCCTTATCAGATGCACAGTTACTATTTTGTACCAAACTCCTCCTTACTGTGACTTGTATACAGTTATGCTGTTTAGACAATATCCTAAATAACTGTTTCCCTGTGTTTGTGTAATGTTGTTTGATCACTTGATTATCCTTTGCTTCTCATTTGGATGAATGGAATACAGATCTGACTGCCATACTTGTTCCCGGTGTCCCTGTGCAGGCTACTATTCCCACCGCGAGACGATCAACGGCTCCTGGTACATCCAGGACCTGTGTGGGGCCATGCGGAAGTTCGGGGATTCCCTGGAGTTCACGGAGCTCCTGACCCTGGTCAACAGGAAGGTGTCCATGAGGAGCGTCGGGAATTGTAACGACAAGACCGCCATCGGGAAGAAACAGGTCCCCTGCTTCGCTTCCATGCTCACCAGGAAGCTCTACTTCCGACCCAAGAAGCAGTAAGGTCTCCATCCACTGGGCAGCTACTACGTCATTCCTGAATCCTGCTGTAGTTGTTTTGAATGTTTTTTGGGGAGAAAGGTTGTCCTTGACTATAATGTCTGGTGGTTCTTTTTGTTAAAAGTTTGTCTACATTATTTAGATGTTAGTCTTGAGAACCATGAATTACACTTCATCAAGCTGTGCATATTCCCTTTATTCTAATCTTTCCTATGAAACCAAATGGAGATCATGTCATTGGCTGATGATTGTGTATGCAGTGTTATTTTAACACACATTCTGTGGTGGCAAAACTGACCTAAAACAAAGCATGGTACTATACTGGTGAAACCTGCTTGGCTGCTCGGCTTCAGGCTTTCCCTGTTGGTGTTGACAGAGGTCATGGAATGTACCCGCAGGGCAGGTAAAAGAGTGACATGAGAATGGTAATTGAGCATTAACATTTCAAATGACTTTATTCTCAATCTGTTTGTGGATAGCTGTTTGTTAAGAGGGGATTCTCAGTCAGTAAAGGATTTTGCATCTCCAGTCCCTTAAGGCCTTTCTCGAGAGAATACTGCTAATTCTTAGCATTGACTAGTGGTTCCCTGGGCTTGATTTGTTTACATCAACTATCTGTGTCAAATATACAAAGACATGTGCACGTTGTTTGAAGGAGGATGTGGCTCTGGGGTTAAATCCCTACCTTGCATCCAAAAGGTGTGGCTTTGATCCTTATCTCTTGTGCAAGATTGTGCAACTGTCTTTGTCCGACATAGGAAGAAAAGTGCCGATTGGGGTAAAGAGTGGGTGGCTCTGGGGTTGAACGCCTTCCTTGCAACCAAGAAGATGTGGGTTCATACCATATCAATACCGTCCAGCACGGTGTTTCCTCCGACACATTGGTGCGGCTGGCTTCCGGGTTGGAGGCGCGCTGTGTGAAGAAGCAGTGCGGCTTGGTTGGGTTATGTTTCGGAGGACGCATGGCATTCGACCTTCATCTCTCCCAAACCTGTACGGGAGTTGTAGCGATGAGACAAGATAGTAATTAGTAACAATTGGATACCACGATATTAGGGAGAAAAGGGGGTAAAAAATAAATATGTTGCCTCCCCACTTGTTTTGTCAAAAAGGGAATTTGTGTTATTTCTCTTTGTACTTGGATGTGCTTAGCCTTTACAACTCATGTAGTTTTACAAATTTTTGAAAGCGGCAGGCTAAACGTGAACAAACAACTCCAATGTGGAAAGTACCTCTGGGAGTCAAGTGTCTAGTGTTTCAAAGACTAAGTAAATACTGCACGTTTGGTCACATGACCTGCTGTACTACTCTGACTCAGGAAAACCAGTCCTATACATGGTTTACTGCCACTATGGTGCCTTTGTTTGGTGACATGACCTACTGTACTACTCTGACTCAGGAAAACCAGTCCTATACATGGTTTACTGCCACTATGGTGCCTTTGTTTGGTCACATGACCTACTGTACTACTCTGACTCAGGAAAACCAGTCCTATACATGGTTTACTGCCACTATGGTGCCTTTGTTTGTTCACATGACCTACTGTACTACTCTGACTCAGGAAAACCAGTCCTATACATGGTTTACTGCCACTATGGTGCCTTTGTTTGTTCACATGACCTACTGTACTACTCTGACTCAGGAAAACCAGTCCTATACATGGTTTACTGCCACTATGGTGCCTTTGTTTGTTCACATGACCTACTGTACTACTCTGACTCAGGAAAACCAGTCCTATACATGGTTTACTGCCTCTATGGTGCCTTTGTTTGTTCACATGACCTACTGTACTACTCTGACTCAGGAAAACCAGTCCTATACATGGTTTACTGCCACTATGGTGCCTTTGTTTGTTCACATGACCTACTGTACTACTCTGACTCAGGAAAACCAGTCCTATACATGGTTTACTGCCTCTATGGTGCCTTTGTTTGTTCACATGACCTACTGTACTACTCTGACTCAGGAAAACCAGTCCTATACATGGTTTACTGCCACTATGGTGCCTTTGTTTGGTCACATGACCTACTGTACTACTCTGACTCAGGAAAACCAGTCCTATACATGGTTTACTGCCACTATGGTGCCTTTGTTTGGTCACATGACCTACTGTACTACTCTGACTCAGGAAAACCAGTCCTATACATGGTATGGTGCCTTTGTTTGGTCATTCAAATCAATGGCCTTTTAATGAACTATAAAAAAAAATCCAGCTTTTTACCATTGTTCTTTATTGAGGGTATTTGACAACTGTTTTCAACTTAAGATAAGATCACTTTATTGGTCAATTACACCCCCCCACATTCCATCTGGGCTGGGATTGGAAACCCTCCGGTTGCTGGCTCGCATCTCTAACCACTTGGCTACCTGCCGCTCCAATACTGAACAACTTTAACACTACCAATCTTTTTTGTACACCACATGACTACAGACATATTCTTCAGCCAGAAAATATGCGCAAGTGTGCATTATATAACTCAGATAAGACAACTCAGGGTACCAATCAACAGACCATCTCATGTTTAAAAAATAAATAATTGTTAGTCACCTGGGAGATATTTACTAAAGCAATGACAATGCATGAGGTATTACTCATTTGTATGTGAACCTGAGTGCTGGACACCAATTCATGTTTCTATTTCTGAATTGTTCAAGAAAATGAGGACCATTTTAGTCTCCATGGGTGAATATAAGGAACCACTGCTTAGTAAGAGTAATGTACTTGTCTTGTTTTGTGGTCCACCAGGGAAATGTATCTCTGACCTTTTGGGAGATTGGGTTTGCACTAATAGCATTTGGAGAGGTGCGTGGGGCTCCTATTGAGTTAGAATCTCTCATTTATAAAATGGCAGTTGTAAAACTGTTGAAATATGTTTGGGGTTTTGATGATTGAAACAAAAGTCTGAATTGAGGTGCAATAAAATATTGAAATGTAATTTGTGTTCAGTCTCAGTTCCTCTTAATCTTTGTAAACATTCAGAATGGATCATCTCATTATATACACATCACTATTCATAACTTTGCTCTTCTATAGAAATGACACTAGCTACTATATTGAATTACTGCAATGGCCAGGAATGCAGAGAAAATATGATTAGTATTCAGGAAGATGCTTTCTCATATATTTATTACTATACTTCTATTACCACAAATGACTTCCAACATTGTAAACGGTGTAAACCAAAACTCTAAAATGATCTGCAGGGTTAGTAAGAAAAATGCATTGTTATCAAAATAAATGGGATGAAATGCTGCTGCTCAGTAGTCCTTCAGTTTGATGTGGTGCTGCTCTTCATGGCTGGCTCTGGATCTGTTCTACAGGGAGCTGAAGTTGGGTTGGATTCCTTAGACGTCTCAAATCTTCTTCCACCTAAGTATGACACACACACACAATCAGCAGAAGCCCCTTTATAGACTGAATACATCAGTGGAAAGTCCAATAAGCAGTGAGCAGAAATTCTGCAGTGCCTTGTATAAGTAAGTATAGCAACATACCGAAGCCAACTCCTCTCTCAGCTCATTGTACTTCTGCACGTTGAAGCGCTCCTTCTTGGCACCCTTGTGGAAGTAATACAGGAACTGCCTGTCTTTGGCATCTGGATACACATAATCCTACAGAGGACAACAACCATGATCCATCTGGATAGACATAATCCTACAGAGGACAACAACCACGATCCATCTGGATAGACATAATCCTACAGAGGACAACAACCATGATCCATCTGGACAGACATAATCCTACAGAGGACAACAACCATGATCCATCTGGACAGACATAATCCTACAGAGGACAACAACCATGATCCATCTGGACAGACATAATCCTACAGAGGACAACAACCATGATCCCTCTGGACAGACATAATCCCACAGAGGACGACAACCATGATCCATCTGGACAGACATAATCCTACAGAGGACAACAACCATGATCCATCTGGACAGACATAATCCTACAGAGGACAACAACCATGATCCATCTGGACAGACATAATCCTACAGAGGACAACAACCATGATCCATCTGGACAGACATAATCCTACAGAGGACAACAACCATGATCCATCTGGATAGACATAATCCTACAGAGGACAACAACCATGATCCATCTGGATAGACATAATCCTACAGAGGACAACAACCATGATCCATCTGGATAGACATAATCCTACAGAGGACAACAACCATGATCCATCTGGTGCAGACTAACTTGTGTATCACTTCTGCTCATAGTTATCTGGGTTTAAATTCTAACTTGAGATAACTGTGAACCTCTGTGTAAATTATGCACGGATGTCATTAGGAGATATGATCAGAATACAGGTGATGCACCTCGAAGCGTAACAGAGGAATGTTGGTTTGTATCAGCCTCCTTGTTGTGGATGTACACAGTTCGTACTGTACTTTTATAAGATACCATTGATGTCAATGCAGCGGTTTGTAGAAGTTTGACTGCACACAGTTATCTAAAGTTAGAATTCAACTCTGATAATTACTGCCTTCATACTGTACAGCGTATGGCAATGAAGGTCACATATGAGAACTTGACGACTCCAAGTTGTTGTAAGGAGACCAGGTGTGACTGAAATGAAAATGAAAGCCTTTTGTTCAAGTGCCCTGTAGTGACAGTACTTTTTGTGCACACAAGGGGGAGACACTGTCTTGACTACTTGTATTGAGACCATGCTGGACATGGGTCTTCCTGTCCTTCCAGTCCTGTACTGTACCTGCTTGGTGAGGACATAGTAGGAGAAGACTCCGATGCTGGTGCAGTAGGTGAGGAAGTAGGTGACGGGCTCCATGACATCCCAGGAGTACACCCACCAGGTGAGCCAGGCCAAGGCCCCGCCCTGCACAGACAGCAGGGCCACACCTGTCCACAGAGTCCTGGAGGAGTGGAACTCTGCACTGCGCGCCAGCTGTGCCTTCACCTGTACAGGGAACGCACGGGAGACAGAGGTTACTAGTGATAGCTAAAACAAACTCTCACACTCATGCAATCTTATCTTTGAAGGTTTACCGCGACAGCTTTATGGTTGTCGACCAAAGGGATAGGTAGTAGGAGTCACACAGAGACGAGAGAGAAGAGACAAGAGACGCAAGAGAGAGAAATAAAGAGAGGAGATACTGACAGACAGAAGGAAAGAGAAAGAACAAGAGAGAAACGGAGTCAGAAGTACACCCCTCCGGTACCTGTTCCAGAGGTGAGAGGTCCTGTTTGAGTCCATCCAGTCTCTCCAGCAGCTGCCTCTCCTTCAGCAGGTGGTGGTCGGGCAGGTGGAGGGCCGTGTGGAGCAGCTGCACCATGTGCTTCATGTCCTCCACGTCCACCACATGCTCACTGGACACACTGGACGCCTCTGGACACACAACATGGGTGGAATTCATTACAACACAGTCACTCTGGGAACTCATGGCAAAATTATTATTATTACACTGGGAACATGCATCACTATTCCACCAATTCCACCCCAGACTGGAGGTGGATAATGACGATGAGGAGGAGGATCCTGCTGAAACTCAAGTGACTAATGATGTTTCTTTTTAGAATTACTGATAAAGATCAATTGATATCTCATCATCATCCTCTGTAGCTGTGTGATCTGTGGTCCTCTGTAGATGTGTGATCTGTGGTCCTCTGTAGATGTGTGATCTGTGGTCCTCTGTAGCTGTGGGGACTGTGGTCCTCTGTAGCTGTGGGGACTGTGGTCCTCTGTAGCTGTGGGGACTGTGGTCCTCTGTAGCTGTGGGGACTGTGGTCCTCTGTAGCTGTGGGGACTGTGGTCCTCTGTAGCTGTGGGGACTGTGGTCCTCTGTAGCTGTGGGGACTGTGGTCCTCTGTAGCTGTGGGGACTGTGGTCCTCTGTAGCTGTGGGGACTGTGGTCCTCTGTAGCTGTGGGGACTGTGGTCCTCTGTAGCTGTGGGGACTGTGGTCCTCTGTAGCTGTGGGGACTGTGGTCCTCTGTAGCTGTGGGGACTGTGGTCCTCTGTAGCTGTGGGGACTGTGGTCCTCTGTAGCTGTGGGGACTGTGGTCCTCTGTAGCTGTGGGGACTGTGGTCCTCTGTAGCTGTGGGACTGTGGTCCTCTGTAGCTGTGGGACTGTGGTCCTCTGTAGCTGTGGGACTGTGGTCCTCCGTAGCTCAGTTGGTAGAGCATGTTGCTTGCCATGCCAGGATAGTGGGTTCGATTCCCGGGACCAACCATATTTAAAATATAAACACGCACAACTAAGTCGTTTCAGAATAAAGATGCTGCTAAATGGCATTTATTATTATGTCATCATCATCATCTCTTAAACTGTTTAAACTACCTATGTTTTGGGAAAGAGTTGCTTCACCTCTTTCAGGGGAGTGGATGTTGTATACAGCATCATTGATGAGGAGCTGGAAGTCTTTGTCCAGGAGACTGTCTATAGAGGTGCTGTTAGCTACCCGTGCACCATCTGTAGGAGACAGGAGGATAACAGATGGATATAGTGTCTACAGGGGTGGTGTCTACAGGGGTGGTGTCTACAGGGGTGGTGTCTACAGAGGTGCTGTTAGCTACCCGTGCACCATCTGTAGGAGACAGGAGGATAACAGATGGATATAGTGTCTACAGGGGTGGTGTCTACAGGGGTGGTGTCTACAGGGGTGGTGTCTACAGAGGTGCTGTTAGCTACCCGTGCACCATCTGTAGGAGACAGGAGGATAACAGATGGATATAGTGTCTACAGGGGTGGTGTCTACAGGGGTGGTGTCTACAGAGGTGCTGTTAGCTACCCGTGCACCATCTGTAGGAGACAGGAGGATAACAGATGGATATAGTGTCTACAGAGGTGCTGTTAGCTACCCGTGCACCATCTGTAGGAGACAGGAGGATAACAGATGGATATAGTGTCTACAGGGGTGGTGTCTACAGGGGTGGTGTCTACAGGGGTGGTGTCTACAGAGGTGCTGTTAGCTACCCGTGCACCATCTGTAGGAGACAGGAGGATAACAGATGGATATAGTGTCTACAGGGGTGGTGTCTACAGGGGTGGTGTCTACAGGGGTGGTGTCTACAGAGGTGCTGTTAGCTACCCGTGCACCATCTGTAGGAGACAGGAGGATAACAGATGGATATAGTGTCTACAGAGGTGCTGTTAGCTACCCGTGCACCATCTGTAGGAGACAGGAGGATAACAGATGGATATAGTGTCTGTGTACACGACAGACAGTAGCCCATATTCATAAAGTATCTCAGAGTAGGTGTGCTGATCTAGGATCAGTTCTGCCCTGTCCATTAAATCATATTCATTATTATCTAAAAGGCTGAACTGCTCCTAGATAGGCACTCATACTCTGAAATGCTTTATGAATACGGGCAAATGTTTGCATTTGAGTGTGTGTACACAACATTTGTGTGTGTACAACATACTTGTGTGTACAACATATATTTATGTGTGTATACAACATATTTGTGTGTGTACAACATATTTGTGTGTGTGTCCTACCCTTGGTGTGCACAGAGGCAGAGGTGACTCCTGGGTCTTCTCTCTGCAGGTCGTGGATGAGGTCTCCTACAGTCATTAACATGGGCCTGAGGAAGAACAGACAGCTCTCCTGCCTGGAGGGTAGCGGCACAGCCAGCACCGGTCGTCCATGTTTATACTGCAACACCACATCTAGACCGCAGACAGAGAACAACACAGGTAAAATGGGTAGTTTAATGGCCTTGTGTTTAAAGTACAGTGCAGCTCATTCTCACCGTTTTAAATAACTGAGCTCATTGCATGCAACAATATATGGATTGTCTCTGCGTTTATTAATAGTGATATGAACAGTCTACCAAAGATTACAATTCTAAAGCCTTTCATCATCGGCTGGCACTTTAGAATAAAGAACTGCACTGTGTGTAAAGTCAAGGCAGCCAGGGTACTACATTAATTGTAGAAAGGTTCACTGTAATGCCAGTATCATACCACAAGAGGGTGCTACAGTACTGCAGAAGACCACTTGGGGAGGACACCTCCACTGTGGCTGTCTGGGATGGATCTGAAATGAGAGAGAACACATTACAGAATGGATTTATTTGACCTTTATTTTAAACAGGGAGTCCCATTCAGACCAAGGTCTCTTTCAGAAGGAACCATTCGTACACAATTTCCAAAATACAGATACGGTACATTTAAGAAACACAAATAACATTAAATCAGCAAATAGGTCTCCAATCAACATTATGAACAGCCCGAGAGGCGCCAGAACATACTGTTACAAGGAACGCTGTAGATTTCACAATACATGGGCGGCAAAGCAACTAAAAACAGAATGTGGCTTAGTGGCTTATCAGCTCAATATCATCAGTATCAACAGAAGCCCTCCCTTGGCAAACGATCATGCTGCCAAAGACAGAAAGACAAACATTTGAAGTTCTACATGATAAAAATGAGAGTCGGAAAAGGACCAGCTTCTATTCTACGTGACATCTTTGTTTTGTCAGGGAATGTCTTGATTATCATTCTACATGTAGACAGTAATTTTTACTGAGATACTGTGTGATGTAAACATTGAGATAAGGACATATTTACAGAATCTAATTTCCAAGAAACTGCATCATCATCATCATCATTTCCCCCCCCCCATTAACCACAGAATAGCCTACAGCCGACAGATTTGTTTTGCTGACTACACCATGTCAAAGTTTCTGCTGACGCAACATTTCTCCATTTGATTTCAATAACTTCTTGGCCTAGATGGAAGATGGAAAACCGTTCCGTGTTAATATTCACAATCATATCCCTCCCACCATCACTATCCAATCTCACTGAGGTAAGGGTAAAAGGCTGGCTCTCACCAATCTCCACAGAGACGTAGCCTGGCTAAACCAGACTGAATGCTGATGCTTGACTAGCTGAAAATAGACAGAAAATGGTGCTGAAAGCCTCCAGGTTTCCATATCAACATCCCCACTACAGATTCATCCCCTTCTGATCCCATGCAGAGTAATACAATGATTTGGAGTATTAGGTTTAATGGTTGGGAATATGTTGCTGGCACTGCAGCTGGAAGTAATGAAAGGAGCTGGTAAGATACGAACGTAGAGTAATAGCTGTGATAATGTGTGTGATAGTGTGTGTGTGTGTGTGTGTGTGTGTGTATATATATATCATATGTATTTGTGTGTGCGCCCGCACCTGTGTTTGTAAAGAGATTTTGTTTAGTGCTACAATTATACCAACACAACTCCCAATAAGTATTGTGATGCCTTAGGCATGCATTCTGCCACTATTAAACACATGCTCACACATACAACCACAGTGGGCAAAGATACATGGTCGTGTTAAATGTGAGAAATGAATAAGGGTTTTAGGTCATAACTGTTGAATGAATGATGTGCTTGCTACAGAACATTACCCCCATCCACACCATTAAAAAGGAAATGACTCCACCCGGTAAGAAGAGGACTTGGAGGGTTTGCCAACGATGCCTAGTGAACACTACAGAACCTTCTGGGCAGCAAAACCAAGTTGGGCCCCTTGTATTGGAAGCCTGTAAAGCGTGTGGCTGCAGTGAGTGACCTTAAAGTGATCAAATGCCAAAAGACTATACAAAATATAAAGCATTCCTTTCTGATGGCATTAGAAGCCTAATGTGTGACATCGTGACATTAAAGTGATCAAATGTCAATATCTACTCAACTAAATGTAGACTACTTTCTGACCCCACGTAAAGGTCAGTATTAGGAGCTTAAGAGTGAAGAAATTGATTTCTTCTCAATGGATTCCTTCTGTGGTAGAATAACAGTTTAATTAAAAAGGGGTCTGGGTGGTTGAATGAATCGGTGAGTCTCTGTCCCAGCGGCAGTGACATCCAGGGACCTGACAGAGTGGGTGTGTGTGCGTGTCTGACAGCCACTCCTCTTCGACCCTCCAGTCCGTAGCCTGGGCTGTCAGCCAATCAATATCAAGTTAAAGAAGCAGAGTGCTGGAGCCATCCATGCACTACTACAGCTACAGGTCAAAGACACCGCACAAAGGAAAGGACAGGGGATATGGTCAGAGGGGTGGGAACAGTGGCGACCCGTTATTAGAGCCACACCTGTTTTGAGACCCACATTTTAGGGGGGGGGGGGGGCTTGCCATTAATACATGTTCCATAACAGTTTGCAAACAGTGTAAATATATATATATCATTGAGTTAATAAAGTCTCCACACAAATATGGTCTCTTTTTTGTTTTCTTGAGTAATGCAGCTCCACAATGCAGGTATTTTAGCCTTGCTCAGCGCTTTCTGTGGTGGTGGGGCGAGCCAGCAGAAAATATGGAGCGCTGTGCCGTGATTGGCTCAGTGTTCAGTCACTCATGGGGTCACTACGTCACCACCAAGTCAAAGGGTAGAGCTGAAAATTCTAGCCCCTTGGGTGCTGCCATAGAGTTACATTAGAAGTGCCCATCCAGGAAGGCTCAAGGTGATTTGCTACAGATAAAATTACATCAAATCATGTTATATGTACAGTAGCTTTGATTGGACTGATCATGTCAACATCATACTTAGCCAAGTCTTAGCTAAGAGTAATCATCATGAATCAAACCATTCCTTTTTAATATTGTTTAGTAAGCTTGTTAGTAGCCCATGTGCCTCACCCTAATAATTGACCACTCTTAATTGTGTCTACTGTTCTGACTTGGTGGTGCATATGTAGGCTATAACCTGTTTTAGAGAAATGTAATCATCAAATATTCGAACAGCTGCCATTGTCTGCTTTTATATGCCCCTTTATTTATCCTACAGTTCTGACTTGGTGTACAGGGAGAACACTAAGAACGGCCCATGTTCTGAATTCTGTCGCTGTACATTTCAAAAGTGCTGAACAAATAGTTACATTGACTATGCCTGTCCTAGCTCGCTCATTAATGTCTTAATCAAAATGACAGATTGCCTCATCCGCTTGTAGTCCTCTTATGCCATAGTTTGCACACCTCAATTGTCATTAGAAACCACATTTGTTTAAGCAAGTCAGCCATATCAGCTATGTTTTTTGTTTTTTTAAGGCAGTAACTGAATGAACTGTTTCGCTGCCAGACAAGGCTCTGCTGATAGCCAGGTGTAGCAGTGGTAAGATGTTGGCATAGCTTTATGTATTCCCTAACAGTTTGTGGGCACTGTTGGTCACCATTATAGTGTAATTAATGTATTGTTCAGTGTTGTGAAGTGACTTTGCTGGGAGCTTCCCACTTTTCATTTGTTTTCCCCACCAAGATGTACATGCTAAAATCGCCACTGGATGGGAGATCTATAGACTTACACATCAGTAGTTAAGGTTAAGAGTAAGAAGGTAGGAAACACTGTTAAGAGGAGAGACATCCATGCCTCGAGTGGGGCAGGCTCCAGCCATAAGCAGTGTAGGTTCCTTTCTAAATGTAACTATAGTTACTAGGGCCCGGAAAGATACCAATATCGCAAAGGTCCTTCAAAAACCTGCTGTATGTAAAATAGTGTGTGCTATTGCTTGGTGGAAAATAAATAAATGTGACTCTGGATGACAACATAATAATGTTGGTTTCCAGCATTTAGGGCTCTTTTCCTAAAGAAGTTAAATCCGCGTTGTGTTCGGTTTCCTTGCCGTGATACTTACGAGTATCGCGATACTGGTATAGTCCAGGTCCTACTAGTTAACTGTCCAAAATTGTAATCAGTAATGTAATCCAATTCAATAATTGGATTCATAATGAATAAACAATGGTTTCAGTAGGAACTCTACTGGCTGTTAGTTGAAACTCATTACATTGCTTCTAGGGATGGGAATGTGTAATTTTGTACTTCAACGGACGAGCTAGCAATTTTATAACTCATTTCCTGCAATTCTACATATTCTGCCATAGGGTGGAAGCAAATGCTTGTCGTTTTTAATATGACAACTGATGATCAAACGGGCTCCCCTCCCGGTCGGTAATTCCATCTTGCTTACTACAAGTTTAGATAGTTAAATTAGTCTAGCGACCAGCTATCTTTAAAATATATTTTAAAATACAGCTGATATGGGCTAAATGAGTGACAGCTGATGCACATCCACATTTCGAAATGCAACTTCTGTATTCTAACTCTCAACAGTAAGTTGAGACCCCGACTGAGTTCCAAAATGTAAAAAGGTAGATATAAAATGGGCTGCCAGTTGCCCATCCCTATCCCTGCCCTGAGCTATAAACCCCCTAAACATAGTTCCACACTGAAAATATGCAAGAACTGTTTGATAAAGACAAAGAGCATATTTTCTTCAGCATCATTATTGATTTAACCCTTATTTTACCAGGTCAGTTGACTGAGAACACATTCTCATTTACAGCAACAATCTGGGGAATAGTTACAGGGAAGAGAAAGGGGGTTCAACCTCTCTTTCATATCGTCTGAGATCCCCAAGGATTGGAAAGCTGCCGCAGTCATCCCCCTCTTCAAAGGGGGAGACACCCTGGACCCAAACTGTTACAGAGCTATATCCATCCTGCCCTGCCTATCTAAGGTCTTCGAAAGCCAAGTCAACAAACAGGTCACTGACCATCTCGAATCCCACCGTACCTTCTCCGCTGTGCAATCTGGTTTCCGAGCCGGTCACGGGTGCACCTCAGCCACGCTCAAGGTACTAAACGATATCATAACCGCCATCGATAAAAGACAGTACTGTGCAGCCGTCTTCATCGACCTTGCCAAGGCTTTCGACTCTGTCAATCACCATATTCTTATCGGCAGACTCAGGAGCCTCGGTTTTTCGGATGACTGCCTTGCCTGGTTCACCAATTACTTTGCAGACAGAGTTCAGTGTGTCAAATCGGAGGGCATGCTGTCCGGTCCTCTGGCAGTCTCTATGGGGGTGCCACAGGGTTCAATTCTCGGGCCGACTCTTTTCTCTGTATATATCAATGATGTTGCTCTTGTTGCGGGCGATTCCCTGATCCACCTCTAAGCAGACGACACCATTCTATATACTTCCGGCCCGTCCTTGGACACTGTGCTATCTAACCTCCAAACGAGCTTCAATGCCATACAACACTCCTTCCGTGGCCTCCAACTGCTCTTAAACGCTAGTAAAACCAAATGCATGCTTTTCAACCGTTCGCTGCCTGCACCCGCACGCCTGACCAGCATCACCACCCTGGATGGTTCCGACCTTGAATATGTGGACATCTATAAGTACCTAGGTGTCTGGCTAGACTGTAAACTCTCCTTCCAGACTCATATCAAACATCTCCAATCGAAAATCAAATCAAGAGTCGGCTTTCTATTCCGCAACAAAGCCTCCTTCACTCACGCCGCCAAACTTACCCTAGTAAAACTGACTATCCTACCGATCCTCGACTTTGGCGATGTCATCTACAAAATTGCTTCCAACACTCTACTCAGCAAACTGGATGCAGTTTATCACAGTGCCATCCGTTTTGTCACTAAAGCACCTTATACCACCCACCACTGCGACTTGTATGCTCTAGTCGGCTGGCCCTCGCTACATATTCGTCGCCAGACCCACTGGCTCCAGGTCATCTACAAGTCCATGCTAGGTAAAGCTCCGCCTTATCTCAGCTCACTGGTCACGATGGCAACATCCATCCGTAGCACGCGCTCCAGCAGGTGTATCTCACTGATCATCCCTAAAGCCAACACCTCATTTGGCCGCCTTTCGTTCCAGTACTCTGCTGCCTGTGACTGGAACGAATTGCAAAAATCGCTGAAGTTGGAGACTTTTATCTCCCTCACCAACTTCAAACATCTGCTATCTGAGCAGCTAACCGATCGCTGCAGCTGTACATAGTCTATTGGTAAATAGCCCACCCATTTTCACCTACCTCATCCCCATACTGTTTTATTTATTTACTTTTCTGCTCTTTTGCACACCAATATCTCTACCTGTACATGTCCATCTGATCATTTATCACTCCAGTGTTAATCTGCAAAATTGTAATTATTCGCCTACCTCCTCATGCCTTTTGCACACAATGTACATAGACTCTCTTTTTTTTCCTACTGTGTTATTGACTTGTTAATTGTTTACTCCATGTGTAACTCTGTGTTGTCTGTTCACACTGCTATGCTTTATCTTGGCCAGGTCGCAGTTGCAAATGAGAACTTGTTCTCAACTAGCCTACCTGGTTAAATAAAGGTGAAATTAAAAATTAAAAAATTAAAAGATGAATGAGCCAATTGTAAACTTGGGATGATTAGGTGACCGTGAAGGTATGAAGGCCAGATTGGGAATTTAGCCAGAACACCAGGGTTAACACCCCTACTCTTACGATAAGTGACATGGGATCTTTAGTGACCACAGAGACTCAGGACACCCATTTAACGTCCCATTCCAAAAAAACTGCACCCTACACCGGGTAAGCGTATACCTACTCTCCAAACAGATGTCGAGGCCTTAACTCATCCCCATGCAGTGTTCAGAGTGGAATTGTTCATCCCTTTTGAACATCCCAAAGAAGCAGGCAGAATAAACTAAAGCAAACATCTGTACATGGAAAAGAGATTTCAACTCGCCAAATTGAGCCCCGTTTTAAATAATCACTGAGAATAACTGTACCAGGCACGAGATGTGTATCATTCACACTGGCAACTATTTTGAAAAAATATTCTGTTCCATTTTATTCTGTTGTATTACATGTCTTTTTTTTTTACTATAAAATAGTTGTGTCTTGACTGCGGTAAGGGCTCAAGAAATAAGAGCGTCTTGTCTGCTAAATTAACAAAACAAGGCTATGCCATTGCACAGCCATAGGCGTCTACAAGCAAGCTCCACTGTGTTCCAGGCCACTGTGTTCCAGGCCACTGTGTTCCAGGCCACTGTGTTCCAGGCCACTGTGTTCCACGATATACTACGTATAACCAGTTGATATTACAGACTGTGTTCCAGGATATAATATAACCAGTTGATATTACAGACCGTGTTCCATGATATAATATAACCATTTGATATTACAGACTGTGTTCCATGATATAATATAACCATTTGATATTACAGACTGTGTTCCATGATATAATATAACCATTTAATATTACAGACTGTGTTCCATGATATAATATAACCAGTTGATAGTACAGACTGTGTTCCATGATATAATATAACCAGTTGATAGTACAGACTGTGTTCCATGATATAATATAACCAGTTGATAGTACAGACTGTGTTCCACGATATAATATAACCAGTTGATATTACAGATTCAATAAATTAATCTTAAATAGCACTTGTTTTTTTTTAATGACTGAATATACAGTATATGGTCCAATTTAGCCATTAGGATTTGTTATCTGTAATGGTTATGATAAATTAGACTCTATTGTGATCTGTTGGAATATATGTAAATGTGCACATCATTTACTCCAGTGTGGCATTGTGTTCTATAAATAGTCAAACGGTCAGATTGTGCATTCAGTCAAGCACTAGTGGCCACAGCCGCAATTCATGGGCAAAATATTCCCTCCCTTTTATCGTTCTCATTTGTGAAATGCTTTTTGTGGTGACGGGGACTGGAGAGGCATTTGAGCACTGTGACGTTTGTTTGTGTGTTAGTGTGTGTGCGCGCGTGTGTGACTGTGGTGTGTGTGTGTGCGCACATTTGTTTGTCTACATTTGTGTGTATGCATGTGTGTGTTTGTCTGTTGTGTGTGTGTTTTATACATATGAAAAGTGCACGGCTAAGGAGCCGAGCGTCAAACTCAGAGGCCGAGGTCATTTATCTCTGGGGTGAAGACGCGCTGTGCATAGGGATATACTGCTGACGACAGCGGATTCAACACCTGGAAATCTGTAAGCAGTCAGTTTCAATGCCATGTTGCACCGTTCCCATCATACCACACATAAAATGGGAGATGACTGTCATGGTGGAACAGGAACACACTCAGAGCTATAGAATAAATACCGTAATACAGTATTCCCTTCATATATCAATGGGTGACAGAACGTATTGGCCTTCATTAAGAGCTATAGAATTAATCCCGTAATACAGTATTCCCTTCATATATCAATGGGTGACAGAACGTATTGGCCTTCATTAAGAGCTATAGAATTAATCCCGTAATACAGTATTCCCTTCATATATCAATGGGTGACAGAACGTATTGGCCTTCATTAAGAGCTATAGAATTAATACCGTAATACAGTATTCCCTTCATATATCAATGGGTGACAGAACGTATTGGCCTTCATTAAGAGCTATAGAATTAATACCGTAATACAGTATTCCCTTCATATATCAATGGGTGACAGAACGTATTGGCCTTCATGAAGAGCTACAGAATGAATAATCCTGCAGGTTTCTTACTTCCCAGCCAAGCACCTGGGGGTTTAGATGAGCCACTAATTTAGCCCTCAGCGAGACACGGGCCGAGTCAAGTGCAATTCAAACAAGAGGGACGACTCCATCAGCATCACCAGTGGTGTTCAATTAGACGTGCACTCTTCCCCCACATCTCACCGCCTGTGAAATACCCCCCCCCCCCACCTCTCTCCCCTGCCTCCCTCATCCAATCAATATGCAGGATGTTGAGGTAACCGCTGCAGCCACAACGCCCTGGCCCTTCGGTGACATTCACACATTTTGTGACTCCTTCAAGGAACAGAGGCTAGTAGCTACAGCTGATATTTCTCAACTTCTGTTCCTTCATCTCTCATTTCTTATCTCCAAATGTAATTGTCCATATCTCAAAACAATAGACTGCATGATGGAACAGATTCCACCCCAGAGGAACTATATTCACTTTGAGTGGTTTGTTCTCAGAGTCAGACACAGCACAGTGGCATCATGATAAACGGTCCTTTCGTCCTCCACTTGTATACAGTCAACCAGGAGTTCAAAGTGATATGCTCTGTTTCACCACTAACAGTTTGGAGTCCAGGCCAGAAATAAAGTTGGTTTTCAGAGGGTCAGTACAGCAGCAGCTTGGTGATAAACTGTCCTTTCCTCCTTAGTAAGGTGGAGCAGCCATAGCCAGCAGTGTTCATCAGGGGACATCATGGTGATTGATTGGTGACAGTCACAGGCTGGCTGGTTAATTTCTCCAGTGGCAGGCAGACAGACAGGCAGGCAGGCAGGCAGGCAGGCAGGCCCAGTTATTATGGCTCCTGTCACAGGCTGAGCTATGGCCCCTTGTGGGGGCCCCATTTCAGTACCCACCACCCACTATACCACAACCCAGGGTTCTAACACCATCTCATGCTGAATGGTCCCTTTGCTACTTTTCCCCAATAGGCACTCCTGTATATCTGAACGTCTCTGATGGGGCAAGCAACATACCAACCTATCAGAAGGAATGGTTGAGCAATTGCATTTGGCTTAAACCTATCAAATCCTATCTACAGGAGTGTCTAAGGACTAGGGGCTTGGTGTTTGAGTTGGAATTCAGCACCAACAGACCAATAGTGTGGCCAGTCTGTGTCCACCTCACACCCACCCAGCTCTGACAAATCATTTAAAAGAGTGTCTAGGTGGTACAGTACGAGGGGCTATGGGGCAATCTGTACTGGAATTTAGCACCAACCACTGGCGTGGCCAGTCTGGGTCCACCCAACCCTGAATGACCAGAAGAGGAGGAGTTATCCTTTTGGGTGCAGCAGGACAGGACACGGCCCGGGAAACAAAGACTATCTGGCAGCAGGTAGCCTAGCGGTTAGAGCGTTGCTGGTTCTAGGCCTAAACCCATTTAGTCGACTGGCCGATTGTTTGGTCGATAGTAGAGCAGTAACAACAAAAACATGACTGGCGCCTGTCTGACTGATCCATTGTGGAGCCCGTGGGGAAGGCAGTCCATCACTAAGACGTGCTACTGAAATTCTAGATGGTAATATTAACAACAATTGTGCAACACAAATAAAAATGATATAACTTAATAACAAATGCGCTTTCTCCCCCGTTAGACAGGGGTTGCTGTTCACGGTTCAGAGTGCGCTGTTTAATTGCCGCCTTTTCCTAGACCATGTTGCTATGTGCATAATAGAAAAGGTTGTCTCAAATTGTGAGCACAAATGTGTTCACTTCTCTGTTAGTGAGCATTTCTCCTTTTCCAAGATAATCCATCCACCTGACAGGTGTGGCACATCAAGAAGCTGATTAAGCAGCACCTTGTGCGGGGATAATGTGCAGTTTTGTCACAACACAATGTCACAGATGTCTCAAGTTGAGGTTCAGCACAGCAGCAATTGGCATGCTGACTGTAGGAATGTCTACTAGAGTCATTGCCAGATAATTTAATGTTAATTTCTCTACCATAAGCCACCTCCAATGTCATTTTAGAGAATTTGGCAGTACGTCCAACTGGCCTCACAACCGCAGACTACATGTTATTTTTTTATTGTATTTTGTTTTAACCTTTATTTAACTAGGACAGTCAGTTAAGAAAAAAATCTTATTTACAATGACAGCCTACCCCTGACAAACCCGGATGATGCTGGGCCAATTGTGTGCCGCCCTATGGGACTCCCGATCACGGCCGGATGCGATTCAGCCTGGATTCGAACCAGGGACTGTAGTGACGCCTCTTGCACTGAGATGCAATACTTGGGCGAGCGGTTGGGCGTCGTGTGGGCGAGCGGTTTGCTGATGTCAACGTTGTGAATAGAGTGCCCCATGGTGGCGATGGGGTTATGGTATGGGCAGGGATAAGCAATTTGAACGCAGAGATAAGGTCCATTGTTGTCCCATTCATCCGCCGCCATCACCTCATGTTTCAGCAGGATAATACACGGTCTGCAAGGATCTGTACACAAATCTTGAAAGCTGAAAATGTCCCAGTTCTTCCATGGCTAGCATACTCACCAGACATGTCACCCATTGAGCATGTTTGGGATGGTCTGGATCGACAGCGTGTTTCAGTTCCCACCAATATCAAGTAGAGGTCGACCGATTAGTCGGCATGGCAGATTAATTAGGGCCGATTTCAAGTTTTCATAATAAATCGGCATTTTTGGACACCGATTATGGCCGATTACATTGCATTCCACGAGGAAATTGCGTGGCAGGCTGACCACCTGTTACGCAAGTGTAGTAAGGAGCCACGGTAAGTTGCTAGCTTATCTTATAAAAACAATCAATCTTCACATAACCACTAGTTAACTACACATAGTTGATGATATTACTAGGTTAACTAGCTTGTCCTGCGTTGTATATAATCAATGCGGTGCCTGTTAATTTATCATCGAATCACAGCCTACTTCGCCAAACGGGTGATGATTTAACAAAAGCACCTTCGCGAAAAAAGCACAATCGTTGCACGAATGTACCTAACCATAAATAACTTTTGCCTTTCTTAAAATCAAAACACAGAAGTATATTTTTTAAAACCTGCATATTTAGTTAAAAATAAATTCATGTTAGCAGGCAATATTAACTAGGTGAATTTGTGACACTTCTCGAGTTCATTGCACGCAGAGTCAGGGTATATGCAACAGTTTGGGCCGCCTGGCTCGTTGCTAACTAATTTGCCAGAATTTTACATAATTATGACATAACATTGAAGGTTGTGCAATGTAACATCAATATTTAGACTTAGGGATGCCACCCGTTAGATAAAATATGGAACGGTTCCATATTTCACTGAAAGAATAAACATTTTGTTTTCGAAATTATAGTTTCCGGATTTGACCATATTAAATGACCAAAGGCTCGTATTTCTGTGGTTATTATATTATAATTAAAGTCTGATTTGATAGAGCAGTCTGACTGAGCAGTGGTAGGCAGCAGCAGGCTCGAAAGCATTCATTCAAACTTTACTTCGTTTGCCAGCAGCTCTTAGCAATCCTTGATCACAGCACTGTTTATGACTTCAAGCCTATCAACTCCTGAGATTAGGCTGGCAATACTAAAGTGCCTATTAGAACATCCAATACTCAAAGGTATAGGAAATACAAATGGTACAGAGAGAAATAGTCGACGCGTCATATAAGTCCTATAATAACTGCAACCTAATATTTATTTACTGGGAATATTGAACCACCAGCTTTCATATGTTCTAAGTAAGGAACTTAAACGTTAGCTTTTTTACATGGCACATATTGCACTTTTACTTTCTTCTCCAACATTGTGTTTTTGCATTATTTAAACCAAATTGAGCAGGTTTCATTATTTATTTGAGACTAGATGGATATTATATATGTATTATATATTTTTCCCCCCAATTTCATGGTAACCAATTGGTAGTAGTTATAGTCTTGTCTCATCACTGCAACTCCTGTACGGACTCGGGAGAGTCGAAGGTCGAGAGCCATGCGTCCTCCGAAACACAACCCAACCAAGCCGCACTGCTTCTTAACACAACGCACATCCAACCCGGAAGCCAGCCACGCCAATGTGTCGGAGGAAACACTGTACAGCTGGCGACCTGGTCAGCGTGCGCTGCGCCCAGCCCACCACAGGAGTCGCTAGTGCGTGATAAGACAAGGATATCCCTGCCGGCCAAACCCTCCCTACCCCGGACGACGCTGGGCCATTCGTGCGTCGCCCCATAGACCTCCCGGCTGCAACAGCCTGGGCTCGAACCCAGAATCTCTGGTGGCACAGCTAATCGGTACCGGCTTTTGGTCCTCCAGTAATAGGTATCGTATCGGCGTTGAAAAAGCAGAATTGGTCGATCTCTAATATCAAGTCATTTTGTAATCTAACAGCACCCGTTTGGCTGAATAGTATGACATAATATCCACGCAGAGCTTGCTCCTTACCTTATTTGTATTGATCTCCAGTATTTTCCACAACTAGTCAAATACATACCACACATCTGACTTCCCCTTTACCTCCTGAACAACCAGTAAACACTCCCCCGTTTCAAGTTTGTCACGTCTTCTGCATCCATTTTGCTGGCACATGTGTTACAGTGTTCATAGTTTTTTATAACCAATTTATTGACGTGATTATGAGATGCTCTAGGTCAGGCCCTATTGGTCACGTGCATGCGATGCACACGTGTCACATAAAGAGAGCAAGGGTTGAGGGAATATTTTTCCTTAACAAATTAGGGATTTTGGTAACATACATTTTCAGTCAGAAACGGCTAATTATGTTGCAGCTTCAGCAACATGGACAGCGGGATACACACTGTTGATGTTCTGTGGTGGTCGCTGCAGCATGGAGGAGAGAGCGACAACTTGTGCTAGTCACACGCCATCTTTTATTATACATTTTTTACCACCGCAAGTCTAATCCAGGTCCGGCACAATCAAATAAATTGTGGTTGGACTCCCTCTAGTCATTTGTGTGCTTAAAGCATAAGACAAGCTCAGTGCACATAGTTGATTAGATTAAAACACATAGGATGCGTCTATATATGGAAAAATACACATTTTAACATCTCCACCAATCGATTGGTCGAAAGAACAAACAACTCTTGGTCGACCAAGCTGGTTCAAATCCCTGGGCCGACTACGTGAAACATTGGTCGATCTGCCCTTGAGCAAGGCACTTAACCCTAGTTTCTCCAGGGTCGCCATCATGAGTGGCTGATCCCCTGGCCGTGACCCCACTCTAGAGGGTGTCTCAGGGGAAGTGGGATATGCAAAAAAAAACATTTCAATTTCATTACACTGTACAGGTTATACATTTGCATGTGTGAAACAGGACAAATACAAGCACCCCCTATTTGACCTTCTGAATGGTTCCCATGTAATAAACAGTTCTAGGGGCCAGGGATGAAAAACAGAGGGGTGGAGAAACCAAATTACCGGCTGTTGTCATGAGCTCAGTCTGCACTGTACCATGAAAGTGATTTGAGTCGAGGCATTTATATTCTCGCTTTCCTTTCGACAACGTTCTCTTAGAGAGAAAAAGAGGGAGGGTGAGCGAAAGAGAGTGGGAGAGAGAGAGGAGAGAGAGGAGAGAGAGAGGAGAGAGAGGGGGGGGGGCAACAATTGGAAGACAGCTGAGTGAGAACATGGAGAGAGAGAGGAGCGAGAGAGGAGAGAGAGAGAGGAGAGAGAGAGGAGAGAGAGAGGAGAGAGGAGAGAGAGGAGAGAGAGGAGAGAGAGGAGAGAGAGGAGAGAGAGGAGAGAGAGGAGAGAGAGGAGAGAGAGGGAGAGAGAGGAGAGAGGGAGAGAGAGGAGAGAGAGGAAGAGAGAGAGGGGGGGGGCAACAATTGGAAAGACAGCTGAGTGAGAACATGGAGAGAGGAGCGAGAGAGAGAGAGAGAGAGAGAGGAGAGAGAGGAGAGAGGAGAGAGAGGAGAGAGAGAGGAGAGAGAGGAGAGAGAGAGAGGAGAGAGAGGAGAGAGAGGAGAGAGAGGAGATGAGAGAGAGAGGAGAGAGAGAAGAGAGAGAGAGGAGAGAGAGGAGAGAGAGAGAGGAGAGAGGGAGCGAGAGAGGAGCGAGAGAGGAGAGGAGAGAGAGGAGCGAGAGAGGAGAGGAGAGAGAGGAGCGAGAGAGAGGAGAGAGGAGAGAGAGAAGGAGAGAGAGGAGAGAGAGGAGCGAGAGAGGAGCGAGAGAGGAGCGAGAGAGGAGCGAGAGAGGAGCGAGAGAGGAGCGAGAGAGAGAGCAGGAGAGAGAGAGAGAGAGGAGAGAGAGGAGAGAGAGGAGAGGAGGAGAGAGGAGCGAGAGAGAGGAGAGAGAGAGAGATAGAGAGAGAGAGGAGAGAGAGGAGAGAGAGGAGAGGAGGAGAGAGAGAGGGAGAGAGAGAGAGAGAGGAGAGAGAGGAGAGAGAGAGAGAGAGAGAGAGAGAGAGGAGAGAGAGAGAGGAGAGAGGAGCGAGAGAGGAGCGAGAGAGGAGAGAGAGAAAGAGAGGAGAGAGAGGAGAGAGAGGAGCGAGAGAGGAGAGAGAGAGAGGAGAGAGGAGCGAGAGAGGAGAGAGAGAGGAGCGAGAGAGAGAAGAAGGAGGAGAGGAGAGAGAGGAAGAGAGGAGAGAGAGGAGAGAGAGGAGAGAGAGGAGAGAGAGGAGAGGAGGAGAGAGGAGAGAGGAGCGAGAGAGGAGAGGAGAGAGAGGAGCGAGAGAGAGGAGAGAGAGGAGAGAGAGGAGAGAGAGGAGAGAGAAGGAGCGAGAGAGAGAGAGAGAGAGGAGAGAGAGAGAGGAGAGGAGAGGAGAGGAGAGAGAGCTAGGAGAGAGAGCTAGGAGAGAGAGGAGAGAGAGGAGAGAGGAGAGAGAAGAGAGAAGAGAGAGGAGAGAGAGAGGAGAGAGAGCTAGGAGAGAGCGAGGAGAGAGACTAAAACATAAGGAAAAAGGGAAAGGCAGCATGCAGAGCGAGGTGGATGTAACAGTCAAGCAGGTTGGATGAGTATAGGACGTCCTCCCCATGACAGCTCTCCAAACAAGTGTTCTGCATCCTTCAGGGGACATGGTGATAAAGCAGATAGAGAGCTGGAACTTGAAGAGTTTGTATTCCTCTTTACAGGGAGGTTACTGTTAAGACAACAGACTGCAGTAGCTAAGGGTCAGCTGCTGTATTCAAGTCCTAGTTGAAATGCAGAGTAGATTAACAATATATTAAGCGTGTGTCAGGAATAGAAGTAGGTA
The DNA here is from genome assembly GCF_002021735.2 of Oncorhynchus kisutch. NCBI lineage: Eukaryota > Metazoa > Chordata > Actinopteri > Salmoniformes > Salmonidae > Oncorhynchus > Oncorhynchus kisutch. The sequence goes on along the minus strand of NW_022262994.1, from coordinate 47,201 downwards.
AGTGAGTAGTAGATAACTGGTAGGTAGCTAGGCCTAGATAAGTGGGTTTCGTAACAACTCACCCTTTCTTACCAAAACCACACAAACATATTCATCAGCAATCACTAGCCGGCTATCACCCGGTTACTCAACCCTGCACCTTAGAGGCTGCTGCCCTATATACAGAGACATGGAATACTGCGTTACTCCTCTCATATGTAAATACTGTATTCTATTCTATGTATTTAGTTAATGCCACTCCCACATTGCTCGTCCTAATATTTATATATTTCTTAATTCCATACTTTTACTTTTAGATGTGTGTATTGTTAGATACTACTGTACTTGGAACTAGGAACACAAGCATTTCGCTACATCCATAATAACATCTGCTAAATGTGTATGGGACCAATAAACTTGATTTGATTTTGGACAGTGTCACTCACTGTCAATTACTTCCCAAAAGAGATTGAAAAACTGAAGAGAATCCACCTTTTCATTTTTCACAAATAGATATTCTTTCAGGAGATTCCTCTTAAAACATGGAACTGCACATTGGATGGCCAGTGGCCTGCCTCTTACAATGTTAGTTACAGGCGGAAAATGACAAGCACTTTTCTGGCTTGTCAGCTTCCTTCCTTGAGTTATTCGAGGTACATTCAGACTGTCAGTCAGTTGGTAGCATGGCATATGAGAGCATAAAATAACCATTGTAGAACAGTGTGCATACTTGTCGCATAATCTTGCCTGCGTTCCAAGATCTTCAATAACACATTTTAGATTAATTCCAAAATGTATATGCAAATTAAACTATTTATCACACTTGGCAGAAAAAGGTTCCATTCTAAACCAGCTATGTCTTTTTAACTCCTTAGTTATAGGCCTAAACAACGACAGCAGGTTGACCACACAAACCCGCTAACCTGCATAGCAGTGGAGGCTGCTGAGCGGAGGATGGCTCATTGTAATGGCTGGAATGGATTCAATGGAATGGTATCAAGCACGATTGCCATTCCAGGCATTATTATGAGCCGTCCTCCCCTCAGCAGCCTCCACTGCTGCATAGTGATAACTATGGCAGTCCAAGTCTACTACACAAAGTCAAAAGTGAGAGCCAAGAGACAAAAGGTGTCTACAAAACAGGAACAATTTACTCTGATTTGAAAAGACCCCAGGCTCTCAGAGTATCTAGGATCAGCACTCCTAAAATCACATGGACAGGGGGAACCTGATCCTAGATCAGCACTCCTATGACTGTGATGCTTTATGAATACAGGGCCCTGGGCTACTTGACATTTCAAAGAGCATTCATTTAACTGATCTGTTCTCATCAGCAGCCATTAACGGAGTGTCAATCCGATTCTATTCCTTGATTTTTGGCCAATCATTGAGCTGACTCATTACTCCTCACCCTTCATCATGGATTCAGATTCACCAATACAAATCTGGAATATCTGGAATTGATTAGGAGCAGGGTGACAGCTAGCCAGGGTCATTGAGAATGTGTCTCAGTGCACCTCCCGTCACAGATACATTCCCTACTGACATCAGTGTTTCATTAATAGATAGGTAATCATAGTTAAAAAAAAGGGGCAATCTGCAGTTACTATATTCATTTTGGGATTTATACGTTAACGATATGTAACTATTTATTCTTGAAGAATATAACTTAAATGCCTCATGAGTTTAGCACAACTGTTGTATCCCCATCAGAACCCATCAGACTGAGTTTAGTACAACTGTTGTACCCCCATCAGAACCATCAGACTGAGTTTAGTACAACTGTTGTACCCCCCATCAGAACCCATCAGACTGAGTTTAGGAAACCCTGCAGATATGTTAGTGAGAGGAAACCCAGTGGCCAGCAGTGGGAGAAGATGGAATGAGATGGATCTGGGCCGACATTCTGATCATTTACTCAACGATGAAACATTTGATCTGAATATAGTTATATTCCCAAAAATATAATCTGTTATGAACAGAGTGGACTATGTTTTGTAGACTTTACCCTTTGCCGGTTTCAAAAAATGACGTTGTTTAGAAGTGCAAAGGTGAATTGAGTTATTCTGCACACGCACTTCACAGAGTAGGTGTTCAAATGGAAATATGCAAATACATGCTAGAACGCACCAATAGGATCTCACTAGCTCATGCTTGGCTCTGCCCACCTCCTTGCTTGTTCTACCCACCACTATGGCTCATTTGTTCCCATTTGAAATGACAGGCTGTGGTCTATCGTTGGTACAGCGCTCCAGACAGCTCCAGCCCAAACAGGGTACTCCTTAAAATAGTGGTTACTGTGACACTGGCTGACTGACAGGAGTGAGGCAGCAGATTTAGCCACAGAGCGCCAACCAGCCGGACAGCAATCTGACACTGAGGCAATAAGACACTCTTCTCTGTTGGGTGACAGTTTAGACAACTTTTGAATAGAGTGTTTGTGAACTTCTATAACACAGGGTGATCTTGCAAGCTAGCCACCTATAGCTAGCAAGTTAGCAAACCAAATGTATAGCTGGAGCCCTGAACTGGAGAAAACAGTTAGATAGTTAACTTCTAGTTAAGATATTTAGCAGGCAAACATTAGTAGTGAATCACCTCTCTCGTGCTGCTCAACAGTGAATTGTCACGGTCGCTCTGTGTGCCATTTGTAAACATACAATAGAATTGTTTTTAATTGGCGGTATTGAAAAGCATACCGTCGGTACTTTAAAATAACCCCGATACATGGTATACCGTCCAAGACTACTTGACATTGCCTGAAAATAGTATGTTTATGTCACTACTGTTGTAATTCCTATTTGTTGTAGGCTAACTATATCTGATCACATCTTTAACACCAGTGTATCATTCTGAAGGTTAGAATATGGACAGGCAAAACTCATTTACAGTCTTTGAATTTTAATTCCCTGAGGTAAAGAACTTCAAAAAGGCAGAAACTCCAATTGGAGGAGAATGAATCTCAATAGTTCCTCAACTGAGCCTCTACTGGATACCACAGGACTGAAATCCTATGGAAACTGAGCCTCTACTGGATACCACAGGACTGAAATCCTATGGAAACTGAGCCTCTACTGGATACCACAGGACTGAAATCCTATGTAAACTGAGCCTCTACTGGATACCACAGGACTGAAATCCTATGTAAACTGAGCTCTACTGGATACCACAGGACTGAAATCCTATGTAACTGAGCCTCTACTGGATACCACAGGACTGAAATCCCATGGAAACTGAGCCTCTACTGGATACCACAGGACTGAAATCCCATGGAAACTGAGCCTCTACTGGATACCACAGGACTGAAATCCTATGGAAACTGGCAACAAATAGCCTCTCAGGGGATATCAGCACTCAGTTTATCTGTCACAACCCATTAATGAAATAGTAGGTATTAATGTCCATTTAGTATTCAAACATTAGGATCCCCATCAGCTGCTGCCAAGGTTCCAAACAGGATTAGACAGTTACAACACATAATTACACCATTACTCTAATACTACAAATCTACAATATAATATCCACAATACTACAATATCACAGTGTGTGTGTCTTCACAGTGCACTTTGTGCTTTTTAAATCCGATTTTACTGCTTGCTTGAGTTACTGATGTGGAAGAGAGTTCCATGTAGTCATGGCTCTATGTAATACTGTGCGGTTCCCAGAGTCTATTCTGGACTTGGGTGACTGTGAAGAGACCCCTGGTGGCATGTCTTGTGGGGTATGTATGGGTGTCTGAGCTGTGTTTTAGCTGTTTGAACAGACAGTTCGGTGCGTTCAACATGTCAATTCCTCTCACAAAGACGAGTAGTGATGCAGTCACAGAGAATGGTATTGACACAGAATGGGAGCACAGTAGACACATAAACCTCTCTGCATGAGTGACGTCCCACCATCCATCTTCTGACTGCTAGGCTGGCGTCCCAACTGTTGGGCTCTGGTCAAAAGTAGTGTACTAAAGCACCGGCGGGATCCAGACAGGGTTGTCCACTCTCCCCCTTGCTGTTTGCTTCGGCATCGAGCCTCTCACCATTCTACTACGCTCTAATGATGCCATTCAAGTCTAATCAGGACGGGCTTAGAGCAGAAAGTTTTGATATATGCTGGACAACCTCCTTTTGTTCATCTTCAACCCTGATACATCATGGCCACGTGCCTTATCTGTTCTTAAAAAGTTTGGATCAATCTCATGGGGATACTAAGCTGAATCTAGGCAAGAGTGAGCTTTTCTTGTAAATAAGGCTGCTTTAAAGTGCTCTTTTGCAAGTTTTCAGTTTAGGATTGTCCGGGATCAATTCACCTACTTGGGAGTTAAAATTGACAAGGAAATATTCAAATTTGTTTCAGGAAAACTTTGTTGCTCTAGCAGACAGTTTGAAACAATGTTTTACTTTTTGAATTCGCTAACCTCTCTCTTATTGGAAGGATAAATGTCACTAAAATCAATGTGTTGCCCAAATTTTTATATTTATATTTATTTCAATGTTTACCCAATTTTATTTCAAAATCTTTTTTTAATTCACTGGATCAAACATTCATGTATTTTATTTTGGATGGAAAGGTACACGGATTGGTAGAAAAGTCCCAGTGTCCCTAGGCAAAAGGTGTGTCACCCCAATTGTAAAGCAGTCTCTTAAAATTTGGAATCAGTTCCGTTTTGCCTTTAGCCTGCCTCCGAGGCTTTTCTCTATCAGGCTCTAATCAATCACAATATTTCCTCCAACTTTGAATGATGGGGGCTTTTGCCATCTGGCACTCACTAGGCCTCTCCTCACTAGCCCAATTATCTTTGATGATACATTTGCCTCTTTTGCTCAGCTACAGGAAAAGTTCAACCTCCCCCAATCCCACTTTTTCCACTATCTCCAGACTAGGAACTTTGTCAGAGCTAACACACCTGAATTTCCCCATAGGCCTGCGAATACAGCTATAGAGAGCATTTTTGAGTTGAACAAGCTTACTAGGGGCGCAATTTCGATGTATATGCAATCATTAATGACTTACAGAACCCCTATTTGGTGTCTGTATTAAAGAGTTTGATGGGAAAAGGATTTGGGGGGAACTTGGGGAAGACACCTGGGAATCTGTGCTGCACAGGGTGCACTCGTCCTCTTTTAGCACTAGACACAGCCTCATTCAATTCAAGGTGGTTCACCGTATCTGCTGATCCGGGGCCAAACTTGGAAGAATATTCTCTGATTTTGATCCTACCTGTGTCAGATGTAAAATGGAACCAGCCACACTGTTGAGTATATGTTTTCGGGCTGTCATAAACTGTCAGGTTTCTGCGAATTCATATTTAAATGTTTCTCTGATATATATGACACTGTTATAGATCCGTCTCCCCTTACAGCCCTTTTTGGAGTACTTGGCCCATATGTACCTGCCCTATAGTATATCAATAATCCAGTCGGACACTGTTGCTTATACAACTCTTTTAGCTAGACGGCTAATACTACAGAACTGGAAGATGGCAGCTCCACCATCTTATAAATATTGGGTGAGAGATGTATATAAAAAATAAAATGTAATAGACGTGGGAACCCCAAACTGTTTTATGAGGCTTGGGCTCCATTCCGGTCTTACTTTAAACAGTCCATCCTCTGACGGCATTCATATTAAAACAAAATAAGTCTGTATTTGACCCCCCCCTATGACTTAAAGGCTGGACGAGCATTTCTTTTTTTTTTGGGGGGGGGGGGGGGGGGATTAAGGTGATGATGATGTGCTTATTGATTGACCTGCGGATGCCTTGTTCATCTTGCCCGGTCAGAGACTAAAATGTGAGCTTGTTTTGCCCTGGTTTTTTGTTTTTTTTAAACATTTTGTTCACGCCTACATTAAATTATTATTCATTGTTTTCTTTTAAAGCATTGTAACTTAATTTTTGGTCCAGTGGATGGTCGGTCTGTGGCCATGACTGTCTGTGAGTGGTTGTATTTCTCCACCCTTATCCCTTGACTGTTTACAGGAACAATGGTGAGGTGTTTGCTCTGTCCCTGTACTACAGTTGCCCTTTAACCTTTGTAGCCTTCTGCCCGGTGTGTTTAACTTGTCTAAAGTACAGTATCTTTAAAAAAGGTTAAAAAAAAGATGTATTTTTTCTAGTTGGGTATATTATTAATATTGTTTTGTGTTGTCTTGTGTGTAAAACTGAATAAACAGTAAAAAAAAAGAGAGAAAAGTAGTGCACTAAATAGGTAATAGGGTGCCATTTGGGACACATCCCTACTCTATAATAAAGGAGTGTGGTGCGGTCCGATGGGGAAGGGAATACTAATGAAGAGTCTCTAAACGACACACCGCATTCATTACATTGATTCCCTGGGCATTGTAAAATCCAGGGTGCGATGAATCAAGCCTAGACTTATAGTTTGTATTTGGCCTCGGACTACAATGGATATTTTTGTTATTAGGAGGATGGTTAAAAGCGGTTTGTCAATGGCCTTAGATCTGCAAGGCATTTAAAGGCCTATGTGATTGAAGCTAGTTGTCACGTCCTGACCGTAGTCCCTTTTACCTAGTCCCTCTCTCTTTTAGTTTGGTCAGGGCGTGAGTTGGGTGTGGGTGCATTCTATGTTTTTGTTCTATGTTTTGTATTTCTGCTTTTGGCCTGGTATGGTTCCCAATCAGAGGCAGCTGTCAATCGGGGTCTCCGATTGAGAACCATACTTAGGCAGCCTGTGTTCCCACTATGATTTGTGGGTAGTTGTTTTCTGTCTTCGTGTATCTGCACCAGACAGACTGTTTAGTTTTGTTTCCGCTTTGTTGTTATGTTCTAGTGTTCAGTTTCTTCATTAAATTGAACTGTTATTGTATGCATTCTACTCCTTTTTTCTACCATAAATTTACATACAATATACCTGCACGTCTACTCCTTTTTCTACCAACGACAATCGTTACACTAGTGGTGCAAGACCTGAGCAGAACAATTATGGTTACACAAATGGAATAGAGGATGGACACTGACTGACTAGGAGGCTGTATAGAACTGAAGAAAGCAATGTTGGTTACATTGATTGTGGAATAAGGCTGGATACTACAAACTAATGGGTTCTGACAAGTCTGCTGCTTTAGCTGGAGGTGAATCAGTGACAGTGAGCTGGCTAGTTCTTGCTCTGCAGCTGGGGGAGGGGGGGGGTCTCACTCTCACAATACAGATGAATAGGAACATCAATCATTACCATCCACATAGTTTGTTGTTGTGTGGCCAACAGTTAAGCAGCGAGTGAAATTACAACTCCATTCTCCTGGCTTTTGGAGGATATTATTTGGCAACCCATATTTCCCATGAAATCAGGATAAATCCCCAATAGGCCCTGGTTATAAAGTAGGAATATGGGAGTGCAGTGGTAGCAATATGCAGCCATAAACCTTTAAAATGTCACCCACTATACAACAGCCGATTTTATCCAATTGAGATCTGACAAAGGAGTTACTATATCTTCAGGCCTCAGCCTCATGGATGCTAGAATAACGATGGATGGATAGAGTGGTTGAGTGGTTTAGATACCATGGTGCTCTGGCTCCCCAGTCTCCCAATTACTGTCATACTGGAGTGAAATATGACCCGTGTTGCTAAAGCCACCACACATTGTTGCAGTGTGGGGTGTGCTGAGAGAGAGACCCTCTTTGTGCCAGATTACCTGCAGTATATGGAACCTCCTGCCACACACCCATACAACATTGCTAACGGTCTTTCTTAACTATTTCATTGTTGTCCTCATTCATTTCTTTCTGTATGTCCTGTTCATTGTTATTACTTACACTATTGAGTATTATTATTTTTTCCATCTGCGTCATCATTGATTTAATATCCACAGACAGAAAGGACACAGAGAGAGAGAGAGAGAGAGGAGAGAGAGAGAAGAGAGAATAGAGAAAGAGAGAGAGACAGAGAGACGAGAGAGAGAGAGAGAGAGAGAGACAGAGAGAGGAGAGAGGATAGAAGAGAGAAAGAGAAAAGAGAGAGAGAGAGAGAGAAGAGAGAAAGAGAGAGAAGAGAGAGAGAGAGAGAGAGAGAGAGAGAGAGAGAGACAGAGAGAGACAGAGAGAGACAGAGAGAGACAGAGAAGAGAGAGAGAGAGACAGAGAGAGGAGAGAGAGAGAGACAGAGAGAGGAGAGAGAGAGAGAGAGGAGAGAGAGACAGAGAGGAGAGATAGAGACAAGAGAGACAGAAGAGACAGAGAGATGAGAGAGAGACCGAGAGAGGAGAGAGGAGAGAGAGACAGAGAGAGGAGAGAGAGAGAGAGAGTAGAACCAAGCTCCTAGCTTCCTGCTGTTAATGTTTGGCTTATACCCCTGACATGTGAAGGGCATATTGAAGGACATACGGCCCATATTCATATACCCCGTTACTCCTCAACTCAGCGTTTTTCATGTTCGCTTATCTGGGTCGAACCAAAGTGCTCTGTTTCACAAAGGCAGATAGAGGAAGTGGGGGGGCACTGACAGTCTGGAATCATGCAAGCTACAATGACAATACATCCAGTTAAAATAACCCCAGGGGTTTTCATTTCCAAACACGACATCCTTTACTGCAGTCTGCGGTAGCTAATAACGCACTTCTGGATTTTAAACTCTTTTAATGCTCAGCACTCTAAATGAGGAGTCTGGCCTGTTTCCATATTAAATTGAAAGATCGCATCAGGGGTCCTATTCAGTTGGTGGATATGTTTTGAAAAGGAGANCGGACTACAATGGATATTTTTTTTATTAGGAGGATGTTTAAAGCGGTTTGTCAATGGCCTAAGATCTGCAAGGCATTACAGGCTATGTGATTGAACTAGTTGTCACGTCCTGACCGTAGTCCCTTTTTATGTCTCTCTTTTAGGTTGGTCAGGGGTGAGTTGGGGTGGGCATTCTATGGTTTTGTTCTATGTTTTGTATTTCTTGCTTTTGGCCTGGTATGGTTCCCAATCAGAGGCAGCTGTCAATCGGGGTCTCCGATTGAGAACCATACTTAGGCAGCCTGTTTTCCCACTATGATTTGTGGGTAGTTGTTTTCTGTCTTCGTGTTCTTCTTCACCAGACAGAACTGTTTAGTTTGTTCCGCTTTGTTGTTATGTTCTAGTGTTTCAGTTTCTTCATTCAATTTACCATGAACATGTACCACGCTGCACCTTGGTCTACTCCTTTTTCCACCAACAACAATCGTTACACTAGTGGTGCAGTCCTGAGCAGAACAATTATGGTTACACAAATGGAATAGCAGGATGGACACTTGACTAGGAGGCTGTATAGAACTGAAGAAAGCAATGTTGGTTACATTGAGTGTGGAATAAGGCTGGATACTACAACTAATGGGTTCTGACAAGTCTGCTTTAGCTGGAGTGAATCAGTGACAGTTAGCTGGCTAGTTCTTGCTCTTCAGGGGGGGGGGGGGGGGGGGGGGGGTCTCACTCTCACAATACAGATTAATAGGAACATCCATCATTACCATCCACATAGTTTGTTGTTGTGTGGGCCAACAGTTAAGCAGCGAGTGAAATTACAACTCCATTCTCCTGGCTTTTTGGAGGATATTATTTGGCAACCCACATTTCCCATTAAATCAGGATAAATCCCCAATAGGCTCTGGTTATAAAGAAGGAATATGGGAGTGCAGTGGTAGCAATATGCAGCCATAAACCTTTAAAATGTCAGCCCACTATACAACAGCCGATTTTATCCAATTGAGATCTGACAAAGGAGTTACTATATCTTCAGGCCTCAGGCCTCATGGATGGCTAGAATAACGATGGATGGATAGAGTGGTTGAGTGGTTTAGATACCATGGTGCTCTGGCTCCCCAGTCTCCCAATTACTGTCATACTGGAGTGAAATATGACCCGTGTTGCTAAAGCCACCACACATTGTTGCAGTGTGGGGTGTGCTGAGAGAGAGACCTCTTTGTGCCAGATTACCTGCAGTATATGGAACCTCCTGCCACACCCATAACAACATTGCTAACGGTCTTTCTGAACTATTTCATTGTTGTCCTCATTCATTTCTTTCTGTATTGTCCTGTTCATTGTTATTCCTCATTGAGTATTATTATTTTTCCATCTGCGTCATCATTGATTTAATATCCACAGACAGAAAGACACCGAGAGAGAGAGAGAGAGAGAGAGAGAGAGAGACAGAGAGAGAGAGAGAGAGGAGAAGAGAGAGAGAAGAGAGAGAGAGACAGAGAGAGAGAGACAGAGAGAGAGACAGAGAGAGAGGAGAGAGAAGAGAGAGAGAAGAGAGAAGAGAGAAGAAGAGAGAAGAGAGAAGAAGAGAGAAGAGAGAAGAGAGAAGAGAGAGAAGAGAGAGAGAGAGAGAGAGAGACAGAGAGAGAGAGAGAGAGAGACGAGAGAGGAGAGAGAGGAGAAGGAGAGAGAGAGAGAGAGAGAAGAGATCGAGAGAGAGAGATAGAGAGACAGAGAGGAGAGAGAGACAGAGAGGAGAGAGAGACAGTATGAGAGAAGAGAGAGACAGAGAGAGGAGAAGAGGAGAGGAGAGAGAGAACAGAGAGAGGAGAGAAGAGAGGAGAGAGTATAACCCAAGCTCCTAGCTTCCTGCTGTATGTTTGGCTTATACCCCCTGACATGTGGAAGGGCATATTGAAGGACCATACGGCCCATATTCATATACCCCGTTGGCTCCTCCCACTCAGCGTTTTTCATGTTCGCTTATCTGGGTGCGAACCAAAGTGGCTCTTTCACAAAGGCAGATAGAGATAGGGAAGTGCACTGACAGTTCTGGAATCATGCAAGCTGGAATCATGCAAGCTACAATGACTAATACATCCAGTTAAAAATAACCCCAGGGGTTTTCATTTCCAAACACGACATCCTTTAACTGCAGTCTGCGGGTAGCTAATAACGCACTTCTGGATTTTTAAACTCTTTTAATGCTCAGCACTCTAAGATGAGGAGTCTGGCCTGTTCCATATTAAATTGAGAAAGATCGCATCAGGGGTCCTATTCAGTTGGTGGATATGTTTTGAAAAGGAGACCAGGGGATAAGCTACTACCCATATTGTCCATTGAGAAGACAATGTATGAATGAATGAGTGACATTTTATTTTCGTGTCAAATCACCAGTTGGCAACCCATCCCTTACGGGATTAATTGACACATAAACAAACATTAAAATCATTCACTGTGATAATTCTTGCGGTGTTCGGTGCAGCGCGCACCGCATAAAGAGGGGAAAATAAATCAATACATAATAGTAAATAAGCTTATCCAAGCATTAATTACACAAACGGTTCCCTGCTGAACACGACCCTGACAAACAGATAGATGGGCAGCCAGTCAGATCTAGTGATTGGACAACTGACTCCTGTAATTCCCTCCAATCACGGCTCTAGATGGATAAAAGCCTCTCAATTACACACTGACTCATCAGACAAGAGGGCCTGTCAGGAGCAGATAAACAGTGTGTGTGCATCTGTCAGTGTCTGGTGGGGGGTGGGTGGGGGGGGGGGGGTGACAACCAGATGACGATGCTGAAATGGATGTGAAATGGCTAGCTAGTTAGCGGTGGTGCGCGCTAAATAGCGTTTCAATCGGTGACGTCACTTGCTCTGAGACCTTGAATTAGTAGTTCCCCTTGCACTGCAAGGGCCGCGGCTTTTGTGGAGTGATGGGTAACGATGCTTCGTGGGTGACTGTTGTTGATGTGTGCAGAGGGTCCCTGGTTCGCGCCCGGGTATGCGCGAGGGGACAGTCTAAAGTTATACTGTTACACGTTGATGACCTTCCCCCTCCGGAAGCGGGGCTGCGTTCACAAGAGTATCAATCTACCCAGATGTTCTGTGGTGATAGTCATTGATGTGTGACTATGAAAACTCAACTCCCCCTTCCATTCTGGCTGACAGTGATGTGTGGTGCTGTGTAGAAAATGTGGGGTAATTGTACACGGAGTATACCCTCGCATTAGGAACACCTTCCTAATATTGAGTTACGCCACCCCACCTTTTGTCCTCAGAACAGCCTGAATTCGTGGGGCATTGACTCTACAAGGTGTCGAAAACGTTCCACAGGGATGCTGGCCCATGACGCCAATGCTTCCTTCCCACAGTTGTGTAAAGTTGGCTGGATCTCCTTTGGGAGGTGGACCATTCTTGAGACAAAGAAGAAACTGCTCAGCGTGAAAAACCCAGCAGCGTTGCGGTTCTTGACACCTACTACCATACCCCGTTCAAAGGCACTTAAATATTTTGCCTTGCCCATTCACCCTCTGAATGGGAGACATTCAATTGTCTCAAGGCTTTAAAAAATCCTTATTTAACCGGTCTCCTCCCCTTCGTCAACACTGGTTGAAGTGGATTTAACAAGCGACATCAATAAGGGATCATATCTTTCAGCTGAATTCACCTGGTCAGTCTGTGTCATGGAATATTTTGTATACTTAGTTTATTCACCATATGTGAGGACGTTGCACACATGTAATTCCCCACAGAATGACCGAAGTGAAGTGCAGGGTCAGAGAAACAGAGATACAGCACAGCAGTAGTAGTAAGGTATGGGTGGTACAGCACAGCAGCAGTAGTAAGGTATGGGTGGTACAGCACAGCAGCAGTAGTAAGGTATGGGTGGTACAGCACAGCAGCAGTAGTAAGGTATGGGTGGTACAGCACAGCAGCAGTAGTAAGGTATGGGTGGTACAGCACAGCAGCAGTAGTAAGGTATGGGTGGTACAGCACAGCAGCAGTAGTAAGGTATGGGTGGTACAGCACAGCAGCAGTAGTAAGGTATGGGTGGTACAGCACAGCAGCAGTAGTAAGGTATGGGTGGTACAGCACAGCAGCAGTAGTAAGGTATGGGTGGTACAGGGACACGTCTACTGGGATCAAATCACATTAAATTACCCCTCAGGCCCCGGGCCAAGACATCCTATCCTATCGGATCGGAAGGCTGGCTGCACCTTCCTTAACAACACTCTTGTGCTTTGCTGACTGGTGTCTGCCAGACGGCCATCATTCTAATGACACAGTAAACAGTTCATTAAGGAGGCCAGACATCACACACACACACACACACACACACAGTTTATATTAATCTGACACACGGGTGAGGTTTCACATAATTCGCATTGCATTCTTCATTAACTTGGCAAAGAACCTCATTAGTGTCCTCATAAGCCCTTGGGGACTAGGTATTATTATTCATTGCCATGCCAACACTCTGGGTGACATGGTGTTGATATTCTAGTTAGGAAATCACTGAGCTCTTACAGTAACTTATTAATTATGCATGGGATAGGTGACACTTTAGTGCAGTCATCTGAAGCTAGTGAGAACAAGAGGGGAAAAGGACAAAGAGAGAGAGAGAATCATTCAATTCAAGGGTGTGTGTGTGTGTGTGTGTGTGTGTGTGTGTGTGTGTGTGTGTGTGTGTGTGTGTGTGTGTGTGTGTGTGTGTGTGTGTGTGTGTGATCCCCAACCGGTCTTCTGCATTCAGTTTCACTACATTATATGACTATATTCAGAGAGAGGAAAGCTATTTAGTCCTCATTTAACATGTCAAGACGTGATGGAATGAAAGGGAAAACCCTCTCTTGATTCAATGCTTTGCTAATTGAAATGCATCACTGTATTCTCTAGACTGCCTATATCTGTTTCACGGTAGGCCTATTGATTGTTTTCAAGGATCTGTAATTCTGTTACAATCCAGTGTACTTCAAAGTAGTGCCGTTTAAGATGGAAACGAAGACTAAAATATTTGAAACAGCGACGTGCATGACACCATCGCTCAACAATCTCACTATTTGACAGTTCATTAGAACTCTACCGGTTTCCCAAACCAACAGAGCATGTACAGTGCAGGCCTACAATAACAGACTACTGTGCAAAACTTGTGAAGACACAAAACCCTAGTTTGGATGTCTACATAACGACGCAGCGGTCCCATCTATAAAGTCTTGCTACAGCGAGGCACTCTCCTTTCACTACTCCCACACAGTAGTTTCAGTTTACCGTATGCAGTAATTTCACCGGAGATCGGGTTGTTTTGAGTGCGTAGCGGAACGGTTTAGTACATCCGACAACTCCAGCCCGGAGTTTGGCGACCATTCGCAACGAAGCCATCGTCCTTAAATTAGTCCATGCGTTCTGGCATACTGAGCAGTAGAACACGTGTAGAAAACCTGCCTAGAAGCAGGATCTTCGTATCGTATTCCAGTCAACAACGGACTGTTTTGCGTGTAAACAGACCGAGGGCGGGTGAGATAAGAGATAGGATCTGAGCACAGCCCGAGAGAGAGCAGCGTACCGTTTCCCTCCGTGTGCAGCAGTCAGTGGCGACAAACAGCGCGCGCCCGCGTGACAGACTTTATTCTCTTCCCTTTGGTGGATGTCACAATAGTAGAGGTCGGGTATGAATGGGCCATGCAGCATGGCGACACGTCAGAACAGAATGCATGTACATGTCATAATACCGTATCTTCTATAATACAACATGAAGAGTGGATTCCTTTTAGAATATTTGAGTGTTCAATCAACAGAATGGGCTTCCAGTAGGGGGTTTATTAAAGCAATCGATTCTGTTAGAGGTTAAGGAAGTACAATGACATATACAACGACATCATATTTCAAACCCACCGCTGGGATAATATAGACTACCCAACTAAAAGGTGTCTCTCTGTGTGTGTGTGTGTGTGTGTGTCTCTCTCTCTCTGTGTGTGTGTGTGTGTCTCTCTCTATGTGTGTCTCTCTGTGTGTGTGTGTGTGTGTGTGTGTGTGTGGTGGTCAATAGCAGAGACATTTGCAAGGGCCTCATTCCCAGCTATATGAACTTATTAATATCGTCATCCATCTGGTCGGTGGTACAAAGTGGCAATCTACTGTAGCACAGCCAACCTGTACAGACTGGGAAAGTTGCCCACCCTATTGATCCAGCCACTGCATGGGCTTCATTAATATTTTAACATCACAGAGAGAATGTGTGTGTATGTGTGTGAGAGAAGTGTAATTGTGTGTGTGTGTGTGTGTGTAGCTAATACATCTCTACCCTAAAATGTCTATATCCTAGAATGTATGCCTAATACAGGGTATTCTGTGATGTCTTTTATCAGACAGATACTGACCTTCAAGGCCAGCAGCAGTTGATGCTATGAAAAGGGACTGCTAAATGAATTGAATTGTATGTAAATGAGGGAGCAGTGGGACAGGCAGCAGGACAAATGGAATTCAGTCTATCACCTTATTATAGAAATAGAGGTCGGTCGGTCGGGCGGGCGGGCGGGCGGGCGGTGCCCGAGCTTAACAGGGCCAGAGACAACTAGGCTTCTCTCCCAGATTGTAAACTAGAAAGGCTTAGAAAAGAGGCAAAAAGAAAACATGTCATACACAAAGTACAAGAAGCTACCTCTATAATCTGTCCCTTTACAATCACTGAACTGACATGATGGGTTAACAGCAATCCCATTACTCTTCCTTTCACTGACTTCTTTCATCAGTGACCCCTGACCCCTGATCTATAATCGATCCCTTTACAATCACTGAACTGAAGTGACATGATGCGTTAACAGCAATCCCATTACTCTTCCTTTCACTGACTTCTTTCATCAGTGACCCCTGACCCCTGATCTATAATCGATCCCTTTACAATCACTGAACTGAAGTGACATGATGCGTTAACAGCAATCAGTTGTCACTGATGAAAGAAGAAAGTGAAAGGAAGAGTATCAGGATACACAGGCAAGATTAATGACCACTTCAGCTCTAAACCATCATTCATTACTTTGCTTTGAGAGAGAGAGAAATACATCTTAAATGGCACCCCATTCCCTATATATAGTGCACTACTATTCCAGGGCCCTGGTCAAAAACTGTTCACTTACATAGGGAGTATGGTGCCAATTGGGACACAGACAGAAAGTAATGAAATTGAGGTCAGAGTACCGTGGCCGGCTACGGTACGCTGTCTGCCAGCTATTCCACTGGCCAGATTTATATGATGCGCTGAGAGTGGGGCGAGTAGGAGAATGTACTCAGCCTCAGCAAACAGTGAAGTTATTTACTGCGAGACTCTGATATCAACCACATTGTACTAGCCCTTTCCTCCAGTCAATGACCAAAAGCACCCTGTAGTTGCCTCATGGGTGGAATGTTCATATTTTTCATAATTTCATAATTAATGACGATTAAAAAACAACAGTGTTTCTATGCCAAAAACGTTTTGTTATATTTCAGCCTTCTGTGATGAAGTGTAATTTTGGGATGCAAACTCAAAATCGAATACATTTCAAGTCTATATCTGACATGGTACAGGTGTCTTCTTCTTTTTAACGCCCATAACTGTGTGTGTGAGGTGCATTCTTCTGTTTCTAAGTAGATTTGTTTAAGACTCCCAAGAATCACTGCGTGACCCTGGTTTAGCCCACTGCAATAAAAGGTTAATGGTTTTAAACTCGTTTAATGCTTAGCATTCTTGAGGTGAGGAGTCTGGCCGGTTCCATATTCATCGAGAAAGACCGCATCAGGTTTCCTATTCAGTTGATGGGCTTGTATTGAAAAGGAGACCGGGGGATAACTGTAAAGACTTGCTAACTGGAGTGACCATGAACCTCAATTTGTGAGCCTCAAATTCTGGAGAAGATTGATCTATTTAATGAGTTTACTGTAAATATCCTAACCACAAATTAATTGCCTATTAAATGGATTCGGGGTTGAAAAGTGCATTCGATGCATATAAACATTTGAACAGTTATATTATAATGCCATCATGCGTATAGCCCAATTAGTCATAGACTTGAGCAAATGAACACCTCAGACGTAGCGCAGTAACGGATGATTTAGCTTCCCCGCCATTATTAAAATCGGTTCGAAGCCTACAGTGACATCTTGTGGATACAGATAAGCATGACAGTATAATTAATATATTATTGATAGCTCCCGCCAACATTATTAAAACAGATTCAAAGTCTACACTGCCACCCTGTGGTCACATATAAACATTAAAATATAACGAATGTATTCTTGACACGGCCGAGGCTGCGGATCCGTATGTAAACTTTACCGTCTCGACTCCCGGATCCCTTTCGCCCAGAGATCTGAATCACGTTATGTGCACGTGTTTCTTTACCTCGACTTTACACACAGATTTTTGTCGTCACCCTCACTCCATATTTCTCACTGTCAATCGTGAAGGATAATAAATCTGCATACCAACCATTTGATCTCAATCAGTTTCATGAGGATATCCATTTAGATCTTCTTGTGTTATACAGTGTTGTTTCGAATTATAGACGATGATCGAATTTTATGCTGCGTTCATAACCAAGTGGGAAGGTGGTAATTACCAGTTGTGAACGGGTAAATACAAGTTGGATGCATTCACGTGCTTTGAACTCATTGAGAAATGCCGATTGGCTAATGAGAGACAAGCTGCGTCAACCATAAATTAAAAGTACAGCTATCAGGTTCACAAACAAATTATAGTGTTCATAAACCGTATTAATAGATTGCTCTTTATAAATAATGTTTTTTAGCATTTAACTCCCATAAATGCCGTTATCCAGGTAATTTCCTTAATATGTGACGTCCGTGTTCAGCACGTGGGAGTCAGAGATCAAGCATGTTAGATGAGTTCCCCACGAGTAATTACCAGTAAAAGGGCCCTTCAACTGGATTTTTTTTCTTTTGAACTTTTTCTTCTTCTTTGAAGAGGTTTAACTGCGGTTGGCCTCCAATAAACGTTACCGCCACCTACTAGACTGGAGTACAACTCCCTTGTACTTTGCTTGAAAAAATAAATAATAAAATAAACAAATACCCGACAATCTGACACCACACCCAGAAGAAAGAAATAACAACACCACCCTACTCCACTATTTAAATGTATTTAGTCCTACCTCAGGCCAACAACCTGAAGGGATGGGACACCACCACTTAACACACCATGTAACTCTTCTGATGTTTTTTCATTTATTTTTTTCATTTCACCTTTATTTAACCAGGTAGGCTAGTTGAGAACAAGTTCTCATTTGCAACTGCGACCTGGCCAAGATAAAGCATAGCAGTGTGAGCATACAACAAAGAGTTACACATGGAGTAAACAATTAACAAGTCAATAACACAGTAGAAAACGAAGGGGGGGTCTATATACAATGTGTGCAAAAGGCATGAGGAGGTAGGCAAATAATTACAATTTTGCAGATTAACACTGGAGTGATAAATGATCAGATGGTCATGTACAGGTAGAGATATTGGTGTGCAGAAGAGCAGAAAAGTAAATAAATAAAAACAGTAAGGGGATGAGGTAGGTGAAAAGGGTGGGCTATTTACCAATAGACTATGTACAGCTGCAGCGATCGGTTAGCTGCTCAGATAGCTGATGTTTGAAGTTGGTGAGGGAGATAAAAGTCTCCAACTTCAGCGATTTTTGCAATTCGTTCCAGTCACAGGCAGCAGAGTACTGGAACGAAAGGCGGCCAAATGAGGTGTTGGCTTTAGGGATGATCAGTGAGATACACCTGCTGGAGCGCGTGCTACGGATGGGTGTTGCCATCGTGACCAGTGAGCTGAGATAAGGCGGAGCTTTACCTAGCATAGACTTGTAGATGACCTGGAGCCAGTGGGTCTGGCGACGAATATGTAGCGAGGGCCAGCCGACTAGAGCATACAAGTCGCAGTGGTGGGTAGTATAAGGTGCTTTAGTGACAAAACGGATGGCACTGTGATAGACTGCATCCAGTTTGCTGAGTAGAGTGTTGGAAGCCATTTTGTAGATGACATCGCCGAAGTCGAGGATCGGTAGGATAGTCAGTTTTACTAGGGTAAGCTTGGCGGCTTGAGTGAAGGAGGCTTTGTTGCGGAATAGAAAGCCGACTCTTGATTTGATTTTCGATTGGAGATGTTTGATATGAGTCTGGAAGGAGAGTTTGCAGTCTAGCCAGACACCTAGGTACTTATAGACGTCCACATATTCTAGGTCGGAACCATCCAGGGTGGTGATGCTAGTCGGGCATGCAGGTGCAGGCAGCGACCGGTTGAAAAGCATGCATTTGGTTTTACTAGCGTTTAAGAGCAGTTGGAGGCCACGGAAGGAGTGTTGTATGGCATTAAAGCTTGTTTGGAGGTTAGATAGCACAGTGTCCAAGGACGGGCCGAAAGTATATAGAATGGTGTCGTCTGCGTAGAGGTGGATCAGGGAATCGCCCGCAGCAAGAGCAACATCATTGATATACACAGAGAAAAGAGTCGGCCCGAGAATTGAACCCTGTGGCACCCCCATAGAGACTGCCAGAGGACCGGACAGCATGCCCTCCGATTTGACACACTGAACTCTGTCTGCAAAGTAATTGGTGAACCAGGCAAGGCAGTCATCCGAAAAACCGAGGCTACTGAGTCTGCCGATAAGAATATGGTGATTGACAGAGTCGAAAGCCTTGGCAAGGTCGATGAAGACGGCTGCACAGTACTGTCTTTTATCGATGGCGGTTATGATGTCGTTTAGTACCTTGAGTGTGGCTGAGGTGCACCCATGACCGGCTCGGAAACCAGATTGCACAGCGGAGAAGGTACGGTGGGATTCGAGATGGTCAGTGACCTGTTTGTTGACTTGGCTTTCGAAGACCTTAGATAGGCAGGGCAGGATGGATATAGGTCTGTAACAGTTTGGGTCCAGGGTGTCTCCCCCTTTGAAGAGGGGGATGACTGCGGCAGCTTTCCAATCCTTGGGGATCTCAGACGAGATGAAAGAGAGGTTGAACAGGCTGGTAATAGGGGTTGCGACAATGGTGGCAGATAGTTTCAGAAATAGAGGGTCCAGATTGTCAAGCCCAGCTGATTTGTACGGGTCCAGGTTTTGCAGCTCTTTCAGAACATCTGCTATCTGGATTTGGGTAAAGGAGAACCTGGAGAGGCTTGGGCGAGGAGCTGCGGGGGGGGCGGAGCTGTTGGCCGAGGTTGAAGTAGCCAGGCGGAAGGCATGGCCAGCCGTTGAGAAATGCTTATTGAAGTTTTCGATAATCATGGATTTATCAGTGGTGACCGTGTTACCTAGCCTCAGTGCAGTGGGCAGCTGGGAGGAGGTGCTCTTGTTCTCCATGGACTTCACAGTGTCCATGTTAAGTCTCGCACACCCAAATACCTCTCTGCAGCTGCCACCACAACCTCTATGTTCTGTGACTTACGTTCCATCCCTGCAGTACAGTTGATAACCATTGCTATAAATGCTAAAAATCCAATCTTACTGAAACATATATCACTTGTTGGCCTACTCCTCTGTTCTGGTACAGATCTACTAGTCACACCCCTCCTCTCAGGACCCCTCCCTCTGTACTGGTACAGGTCTACTAGTCACACCCCTCCTCTCAGGACCCCTCCCTCTGTACTGGTACAGGTCTACTAGTCACACCCCTCCTCTCAGGACCCCTCCCTCTGTACTGGTACAGGTCTACTAGTCACACCCCTCCTCTCAGGACCCCTCCCTCTGTACTGGTACAGGTCTACTAGTCACACCCCTCCTCTCAGGACCCCTCCCTCTGTACTGGTACAGGTCTACTAGTCACACCCCTCCTCTCAGGACCCCTCCCTCTGTACTGGTACAGGTCTACTAGTCACACCCCTCCTCTCAGGACCCTTCCCTCTGTACTGGTACAGGTCTACTAGTCACACCCCTCCTCTCAGGACCCTTCCCTCTGTACTGGTACAGGTCTACTAGTCACACCCCTCCTCTCAGGACCCTTCCCTCTGTACTGGTACAGGTCTACTAGTCACACCCCTCCTCTCAGGACCCTTCCCTCTGTACTGGTACAGATCTACTATTCACACCACTCCTCAGGATCCCTCCCTCTGTACTGGTACAGATCTACTACTCACACCACCCCTCAGTATCCCTCCCTCTGTACTGGTACAGGTCTACTACTCACACCACCCCTCAGTATCCCTCCCCCTGTACTGGTACAGGTCTACTACTCACACCACCCCTCAGTATCCCTCCCCCTGTACTGGTACAGGTCTACTACTCACACCACCCCTCAGTATCCCTCCCCCTGTACTGGTACAGGTCTACTACTCACACCACCCCTCAGTATCCCTCCCCCTGTACTGGTACAGGTCTACTACTCACACCACCCCTCAGTATCCCTCCCCCTGTACTGGTACAGGTCTACTACTCACACCACCCCTCAGTATCCCTCCCCCTGTACTGGTACAGATCTACTACTCACACCACCCCTCAGTATCCCTCCCCCTGTACTGGTACAGATCTACTACTCACACCACCCCTCAGTATCCCTCCCCCTGTACTGGCACAGGTCTACTACTCACACACCACCCCTCAGTATCCCTCCCCCTGTACTGGTACAGATCTACTACTCACACCACCCCTCAGTATCCCTCCCCCTGTACTGGTACAGATCTACTACTCACACCACCCCTCAGTATCCCTCCCCCTGTACTGGTACAGATCTACTACTCACACCACCCCTCAGTATCCCTCCCTCTGTACTGGTACAGATCTACTACTCACACCACCCCTCAGTATCCCTCCCCCTGTACTGGTACAGATCTACTACTCACACCACCCCTCAGTATCCCTCCCCCTTGACCCATCTTCCTCTACTTTCTTCACTGCTTCAGCATATGACATCTTCTGCACTACTCTAACCCTGGTAACCTCAACCTGCCTCTCTCGCACGGGACATTTCTGATCCCCAGCCCCATGGGCACCCCTACAATTAACACATAGCGCTTCTTTCCCAATGCAACACATTCCTTTGTCTCATTCCCTTCTGCACACTTCTCACACCTAGGAACCTCCCTTCTACACTGCTGCCACACATACATTTTTGTCTTTTGTAAATTTAAAACAATTTAAGAGCAAATTCTTATTTACAATGACGGCCTACCAAAAGGCAACAGGGGAACAGGGGCAGGGGCAGGGGCTGTGGGAACAGGGGCAGGGGCTGTGGGAACAGGGGCTGGGATTAAAAATTAAATACAAATATAGGACAAAACACACATCACGACAAGAGAGACAACACAACACTATATAAAGAGAGACCTAAGATAACTACTTAGCATGGCAGCAACACATGACAACACAGCACGGTAGCAACACAACATGACAACAACATGGTAGCAACACAACATGACAACAACATGGTAGCAAAACAACATGGCAGCAGCATAACATGGTAGCAGCACAAATCATGGTAAAAACATCATTGGGCACAGACAACAGCCCAAAGGGAAAGAAGGTAGAGACAACAATACATCACGCCAAGCAGACACAACTGTCAGTAAGAGTGTCCATGGCTGAGTCTTTGACACCTGTAACAATGTACTGTATTTGACACAAAAGCTCATACAGGATAACTTATACATCCTAACATCACTTTGTCAGGCAAAGACTCAACATCAAAACTCAAAGAACAGACAATGACTCTTCTGTTTCAGCACTCACACCACCCTATCTGCGCTGCACCAAACGGCGAGCATCACAAACACTGGGAATCTTCCCCTTCAGTTGGTCAATTTACTGCTACCCCAGTAATCAAATCGAAATCAAATCAAATTTATTTATATAGCCCTTCGTACATCAGCTGATATCTCAAAGTGCTGTACAGAAACCCAGCCTAAAACCCCAAACAGCAAGCAATGCAGGTGTAGAAGCACGGTGGCTAGGAAAAACTCCCTAGAAAGGCCAAAACCTAGGAAGAAACCTAGAGAGGAACCAGGCTATGTGGGGTGGCCAGTCCTCTTCTGGTGTGCCGGGTGGAGATTTTAACAGAACATGGCCAAGATGTTCAAATGTTCATAAATGACCAGCATGGTCCAATAATAATAAGGCAGAACAGTTGAAACTGGAGCAGCAGCACGGACAGGTGGACTGGGGACAGCAAGGAGTCATCATGTCAGGTAGTCCTGAGGCATGCTCCTAGGGCTCACACCTTTCAATGGCGCCCTTTTCTTGAGAGCAAAATAATTCACATTTCTTGCCCCCGTTCGTTTAACGCGGAGCGCCTTCTCCCTCTGACCAGCAGAAACACACAATTATCTCAAGACCACTTCTGGTTACCCTCACCGATTCCACAGCACCCAACTCTGTTTTCACCCACCCTGAAACCACAAATGGATCAGCCAAAAGGCACAGACTCTCTTTATCCTGACCCTCGGTACAAAGCCTCGGCCTCTGAGAACTTCCCCACACCTGCCACCTCTGATACATCAACCTCATTCACTTCCATTTCTCCTCCTGTCTTCAGCTCCCTCTGCTTACACTTTCTACCATTCTTCTTTAACAAACCATCTCCCCTTTTCCTCTTCTCCTCCCCCTCTCATTTTCTCTCCATTCCTCCTCCGTATTCCAAGTATACATCTCCTCATGATAACAGTGCACTTCTCCTGACATGCACCTTGTTCTTGCTTTCTCAAGGGACGTCATTTAACCGGCTGTGACAATCTCCCACAATGCATCCCACTTCTAAAGCAGCTGCTTCATCTTGATGTTCTTCTTTATCAAAAGCTACCGCAACGCTTTTCCATTTCAAGAAATGGATCCACAGACACATTGATAAACCCACTTGCACGTGTATATTTAGCTCCGTCTAGTGGTTTCTTCTCCTCATTTCTCCTTACTTCCATAATCATAGGTGGCATCAACTGACATGTGGAAAACCAGAGTCCAATGTGTTCTTATTACTTAGCTCTATAGATAGCAAGTTAAATTTGTTCTCAGTTGCTTTGGTGCATTTTTCACATCATCCCTGACATGTGCAAAATAATAAGTGCATTTCTCAGAACAATTTGTACAAACTGCAATATACAATAGATATGTTCCTAAAGCCAGTCACTAAAAATCCTTAGTACATCTCTCAAAAGTAAATATTCATGCCAATGATCATGTCAGTGTCATCAGAATGATAAGTCATTGAGTCATTGTTCACAAACAAGGTCGTCAAAATGTTTAGGCATGTTGTCAATGTAACTGTGTACTTTGACAGTATTACCTGATGTAAACTTAGCCTACAGTTTGGATGACAGTTACTGTATTGAAAATGTACAAGGCTGCACTTCTATGGCATATATCAATTTCAACAGTACTATTTACTGTATGTACTGTACATATTACTGTATGTGGGTTATTGATTGAAAGAGACTGGACAACCCAAGGGGCACAAAGGAAAAAAAACTAAATTAGAAAGAAACACAGGAAACCACCCCTAAGGCACAACTTGGCCCGCAGCACTGTTGTGCTGTCTCTACACATCCAGACGTTCCTGTCTGTCGACCCACATATTCTCATCCACATCACACCGGATATTTTCCCTTCCAATGAAACGTGGAAAGAATCTTTTGGAATGCCTTATCCATCCTCTGCAGGCGTCTACTGTGATGTCCTCACATGCTGCATCCATTGCAGCCAGCAGGGTCATCTGTGTGTGTGGCTGACAATAGTACACCTTCCACCTCCCTGCTGAAAATAACTCCTCAATTGGGTTAAGGAATGGTGAATAAGGTGGGAGGAATTCTATGAGCATCCTCAGGTGGGTCACAAACCATTGCCTTATGATGTTTGATCGATGGAAACTCACATTATCACAAATGACCACATACTTTGGCAAATCCTCTCTGAACAGACCCCTCTCATCATCAGGGATGAGAGCCCTGTAGAGAGTCTCTAAAAAGTTGAGTAGATGCTGGGTGTTGCATGGCCCTATAAGGGGGATATGGGTTAGGACACCATGCTCCGAAATAGCAGCACACATGGTGATATTTCCTCCCCGTTGGCCTGGCAAATCCACAGTAGCTCTGTGACCGATGATATTCCGATATATTCCGATATTCCTTCTGCATTTGGTCAGGTTGAAGCCAGCCTCATCCACGTATACAACGTTGTGAGAGGGTTCACTTGATTCCAACTCCATTATACGCTATATCCCAGAACACACAGTTGAATTTGTTTTGGTAAGGAAGAGTGACATAAAATGCATATATATTGCATGTTCCTTCCACAGCAATGGAAATGTGTGCAGTTTATGCTTACTGTACAATGTATCACTATAAAATGTTGCTGTAAAGTAGTTACACAGATATGTGTTTTACCTGTACATACTGGTACCGTAGCTCCTTAACTCTGTCCTCATTCCTTTGGAATGGTACACGGTACAGCTGTTTCATACTCATCTGGTTTCTATGCAGCACCCTGTAGATGGTTGAGATGCGAACCGTATGGATGTTTTCAAAGACATCGTTGTCTTCTATAATGGTCCTTTGTATTTCCCTGAGTCTCATGGCATTGTTTGCTCGGACCATGGTGCAAATAGCCTCCTCCTGTTGAGGTGTGAAAAGGTGTCCTCTGCCACCGGTTTGAGGTAATCTTGCAGTCCTATGTGGGGAAAAATGCAGTGATGCATCGCACACTTTCACATAGACAAAAACTATGCGAACACACATTTTACTGTCTATATATGCTTGCCAATTGATTCTTCATGAGATGCACCTTTGAGCAATTTAGACAACTGGTTGATTGTTGGTTGAACTAACACTTTTACATTCCTTCATGAGTGAGGGTCAATTTCACCTACACGATTAATCACTTCACGTTTTTGTACAAAAGGTCTAATAGAAATGTGTAAAACTATGCTTGACAGTTTATGACAAATAGTTCAACAATTTTGCATGTAATGGCTTATGCAAGGAACTAATGCCTAGATGTTTTGAGGGGAAAGACTATTCAACAGAGAACCATCTACTATATTTTGATCAACGACATGAGCAATTGATAATGTGGAAAAAAGTTGACACATGTACATTATCAATTGCAATTTGTTCAAAGGAATAAGACATTGTTTTAATGATGTGCACAAGTGACTAGATGATTTGGAATTTGTACAAGTAGTATCAAGAATTGCATTTTTGATCTAAGAAATGCACCAAAGCGACTGAGAAAAACTGTAAGTGAGTGATAGTGTGAAATAAAATACTCCTTCTTTTCAGCAGAAAAACGGTATGCTAAAGTCCTATTACAGAGGGAGGAATCTCTTAGTTTGGATATGTTTTGACACATTAAACAACATTAATTGAAGAATAAACGATGTTCAGTCATAATGGATGTAAGTGTGGCAGTGAAATACCACTAATGTTGTGGCTTCACAGCAAATATGCCATTAAAATAAAATGACATGGTTCATATTTATAAAGGATGAAATGAGTTATCTACACACACACACACACACACACACACACACACACACACACACACACACACACACACACACACACACACACACACACACACACACACACACACACACACACACACAAAAACAAATGCCCACTAATGCATGCACACAAACAAATGCCCACTAACGCATGCACACACACACACACACACACACACACACAAACAAATGCACAAACACACAAAAATGCACACACACAGGGGTGAACACAGAAAACAGAAATGTCTAATTATATCTAGAAACTGACTGAGGTGGGAGACATCAAAGGTTTGTGGAACATCACAGACAAACTATGATAAGTCAAATTCTTATTAATTAGTCCAAGAGAGAGAGAGAGAGACAGAGAAGGTGAGAGCGAGGGAGAGAGAGAGAGACGGAGGGAGGGAGAGGGGGACGGAGGGAGAGAGAGAGAGACGGAGGGAGAGGGAGAGAGAGAGAGACGGAGGGAGGGAGAGGGAGAGAGAGAGACGGAGGGAGAGAGAGAGAGAGACGGAGGGAGGGAGAGGGAGAGGGAGAGAGAGAGAGAGAGAGAGAGAAAGAAAGAGAGAGAGAGAGACAAGCAACCCAAAGCAAGAAATAACTGAAAGACAAACACTGAATCAATCGACAGTGAAAGAGACACACAGAAAAAGAGAGAGAGCGAAAAGAAGGAGGAGTAGAAAATGGAGGGATGTCAAAGCCAAGGCGTCAGTGCCAGTCAGGATAGAGCTACGAGATGGAGGGACGGGCTGTTGTTTGAAGTGGAGAGAAACCGACATTGAGATGGAGCGCGGGCGGCAGAGGTAATTGTGTCTGACGGGCAGTGGGGATAATGATGAGGCGCACAGAGACGCTGTTCAGATCAGTGTTGAAGATCCCCTTGCTCTGCTCCTAATGCGCCGTGCCCCCCCGCTGCTCGCGCTCGCTCTGCTCCTCGACTAATTGACCGTCCGCGTCTCCCGCGAGTCCTTTGTTATTATTTATTAATAATTCACAGCTAAATAATTCACACCCTGGAAAGGCAGGCGGGATGTATGTGTGTGGTATGTAGAGCTACTGTTAATTGAGCTGGGGTAGATAGATGATGAACTTAGATAGATGTAGAGAAGAAGTGTGGGGGGGGGGGGGGGGGAGCCAAGGATTTGGGATTGTTTTCTGGCTTATTTTTGTATCGTTTCTTTTTGGTTGTAAAGGTGTCATTGTTGAAAAGGCCGTTACAGTACCAATTGAACACAGCCCACCATCGAAGTAAACACCGCAGGTATATGGAAATGTTCGTTCTTCCATCCTGGTCCTGCGGACTTCCACAGTTTTGTTCTAGCTCAGCACAGACACATCACATTTAACAAATTCTCATCAAGCCCTCTAGTCGCCGAATCAGGGGTTTTATTAGGGCTGGAACTAAAGCCTGCAAGTTCATCCAATCAGTGTTAGAGAAAAAAGATCCAAAAGGGTGTTTCATTTGTCCCCAGTCTTCCCTATTGCAGAGTATGGCAGATGGACATGCTATATCTAAGTCCTCCACTAGAGGTCAGTAATAGACCAGAGTCTGTCCTCTCTCTTGGTGTCTGTCTCCTGTTGTGTGAGCTGCTGCTCTTATGTTGGAGTCACATGCTTTGTTTATGTTGAATTATTAATGCACCCTTTCATTAACACTCTAAACAAATACAAAATGCACAGCATTGGGGGAATCAAAGCAGCAACACTCTGTGCCAGCCAGCGTAGGCTTATATTTCCACAAGAAAATGTCTGCCTTGTGATATGTGATAGACTACCGTGTAGACTACGGTGTATTTTTCCTACTCAAGCCAGTCTAAATAGTTTAGTCCTGCCTATCGTGCTCTCACAAGCCTG
The DNA here is from genome assembly GCF_002021735.2 of Oncorhynchus kisutch. NCBI lineage: Eukaryota > Metazoa > Chordata > Actinopteri > Salmoniformes > Salmonidae > Oncorhynchus > Oncorhynchus kisutch. Next base: position 19,222 of record NW_022262994.1, on the reverse strand, counting down.
TTTGTTATCAAACTTTACATGACAGGTAAACATACTCACCGTTAGAGGCCTGTTCAGGTAGGAAAGGGTGGACAGAACTGACTTCCCTTGTCAATTTGGTGAAAATGAAGAATAATAAAAACATTTTTTTAAATCCTCCTAAAAACTATTCGCCCTGGAGACTGAGACCAGGGCCTGTGTCCACAAAAGTATCTCAGAGCAGGACTATCTGTCCATATAATTGTATTCATTAAGGCAAAACTGGTCCTAGAACAGCCCTCCTACTCTAAGACGCTCTGTGACTAGGGGCCCAGGTCTGTTCTGTAAGTGTCAATGTTAACGGTTGGATCTCAAAACATTGGTAATGTAAGAGGACATTTTGCAGTGTTTCTCCTCAGAGCTTTGGCTAGTTGATGAATCTCTTTTAAGCAGAGCAACATGAGAAGTATCGCTCTGAGCCCATCTTTTACTGTAAAGTTTAGTTCTTTTTTAGTGGGGTGCATTTCTGTAGGGAGAAAACAAGTTAGAAAAAGATCTCTCCACGAGACTGTCTTCGGTTTGGCTTTTCTTTGGGGATTGGTTTGTCAGAAGTAGTCGACAAGGTCCGTACTAGTCTCCAGCTACCATGGAGCGCACAGACGGCCCAGTCGGTCTTTCATGCTTCACACGTTTGGGACCATAGAGGAAGGACCAACACAGAGGGGTGGTTGAGTTGTGCTCAGTGTATATCCAGTATGTTTGTAGACATCGCTGTAGACTTCACAGCATCTAAGAGCACATCAAAGCACCTCTCGGCTGCGTCTTCAGCTACATCCTTCTCTGGTACTTATTACCAAAGTGCTCATAAATGCCTTTGGGGATTTAGCTGAAGAAAAAACTAAAAACAAACATGTTTGCTTTTATCGCTCAAATAACTCTTTATGCAAATGAACACGCTGAGGAACTTTCTAGATTGTGTCGGAGCAGGAGAAGATGTAAGGAATCAGTCGGACAAAAGGAGGACAAGGAACATTGTCGAGGTGGGGGTTAGAGTCAGACGGTTCCAGGCGAAAGTCTACCGTTATTCATTTCGTTCCCCAATGGTGTCGTCTTAAACAAACACCGATTGACTTCAATGGACTGTCAATCTCAGACGAGAGACGAGGCGTTTGGGGTGCATTCGGAGGCTGCGGCTGCTGAGAGTGATGCAGCCACTGGGAGTAGCAGTCAGCGAAGTCTCAGTGAACAACACCCCATTAACAAATGACTCAGTGCCAATGGATAGTTTTGATTTACTTTTGATGGACCTACCGTTGTGAAACATGGAGGCAGAAGAGACTGGTTGTAGACTCCAGCGGGCCAAGGGAGCTGGGGCAGGGAGTTAACAGAGCCAGCGCGATGGGGAGCGGAGTCTTTCAGAGAGGAGAGAGAGAGATGGAGATCTTGGAGAGATGTGAAGCCTGAGATGGTGAATAATAGAACAAAGTGAGGACGTAGCCTTCAGAGGTTCCACTGCTCTTCATCATCCATCTATGGGAAAGAGGAAGGGAGAGAGAGAGGAGGAGAAGAGAGCAAGGCATCTTCATCTATCTGAGAGAGAGAGAGGAGGAGAAGAGAGCAAGGCATCTTCATCTATCTGAGAGAGAGAGAGAGACTGGTAAAGAGAGAGAGAGAGAGAGAGAGACTGATAAAGAGAGAGAGAGAGAGAGAGAGCTAGAGAGAGACAGAGAGGGAGATATATATATATATATATATATATATATATATATAGAGAGAGAGAGAAAGAGAGAGAGAGACAGAGAGAGAGAGAGAGAGAGAGAGAGAGAGAGAGAGAGAGAGAGAGAGAGACAGAGGCAGAGAGAGAGGCAGAGAGAGAGAGAGAGAGAGAGGCAGAGAGAGAGAGAGAGAGAGAGAGAGGCAGAGAGAGAGAGCGAGAGAGAGACAGAGCACAACGTCTTCATTCATCCTCCATAAACAAGACAAATATGTTTTTAAGAGTAAAAGTGAAGTGGAAAAGCATCATGTTCTTCATGTATAATTTCAACAAAATAGTCACCAAGATTCCACCAAAAACTTCCCATGAATACATTGCATTGCAAATTGTCTCAGTGGCAGCTACTGTACAATGACTGCGGTTGGATAACAGCGTCTAAAACCTATTCCCACGGGGGGTAAGGTCCCTTTCGGCTCCATCCGTCTCATCTGTAGCTTATGAAAAATTCACCACAGCCCTCTCTCTCATCCCCTCTCTCTTCTATGTCTCCTACACTGAGAACTGATGTGTGGTAAACTGAGAAATATTCAAAGGCAGGCAGGGGATGGGTCTGGGGCAGGGGCCTTGCCTTCTGTCTCCCACTAGGGTCCTCCTTTCACTGCTTCTCCTCACCGCCGCCTCCGAGGAGAAATCAAAAACTCTTTGGAAGTCACGCAGGCCGATTGAAGTTGCTGCAGCAGCTCTGGCGCAGTGCCTGACTCTGCCCGGCGATAGCATGCATCATTAGCGTTGTCAGTCATCGCCCTGGTGACAGGGGCCGTGCCACAGGGTGCCCTCAGGGCCCAATCAATGCAGGGGTCCCCTGGAACAGGCCATCAAACGCCCTAACCAGGAGAGAAGGCGCCCATTACCCATACCACAGTGCAGCCGGGTCCGTAAGGTAAGGGAACAGAAGTAGTGCACTAAGAAGTGAATATGGTTCCATCTGGGACATAAATACGGTAGTTCTTATTTTTTTGCCTCATTTCAGGTTCTTCCCAGCATCTTGGAATTACAATGAATCACATGATCTTTAGAAAAATAAATGAGCCAATGGGGCACTCCGTTGTCCAAAAACACCAAACTCTCCTGGAACAATGAGATATCCACAAAATCATAGTTCTGCATTTCAAGTACAGGAGAAACACAACCCTCAAAACAAAACAAAGAAAAAGATCTTTGAAGAAAAACATCGGGTTCCTTTCAACAATATACAGAGGGCAATATTCTCAGTACCAGCATGTTATTCTGAGCATTCGTCCAAATATTTGGAGAGAACGGAGAGAGATGAAACAGAGGCAGAACAATGGGACTGAGTTGGTGTTATGGCGTTCGTGCGTCTCGTCTCGTTGGTCCTTTGTGTTTCTGGTCCCCAGTCAGTCCCCTCCGTGTTCTGGCTGGGTCCAGGTGGGGTCTGGTCTCTCTGGTGGTCACACACACACACACACACACACACACACACACACACACACACACACACACACACACACACACACACACACACACACACACACACACACACACACACACACACACACACAAGCGCATACACACACGCATGCTTACGCTCAGGCACACACGCGCGCATACACACACACACACACCTATCCCCACAAGCGCATACACACACGCGTGCTTACGCTCAGGCACACACACACATACACCATTAAGCAAATGCATACATATACACATGGGCGCAGCTGGGTCATGCAGCAAGACAATGATCGAAAACACAAAAAGTCTACATGAAAATGGCTAAAAAGCAACAAATTTGAAGTTTTGGAATGGCCTAGTCAAAGTCCAGACCTAATCCCAGTTGAGATGTTGTGGTAGGACTTGAAACGAGCAGTTCATGCTTGAAAACCCACAAATGTTGCTGAGTTAAAGCAGTTCTGCATGCAAGAGTGGACCAAATTTCCTCCACGGCGATGTGAGAGACGGATTAACAACTACAGGAAGCACTTGGTTGCAGTCATTGCAGCTGAAGGTGGCACAACCAGTGTAAGGGGGCAATTGCTTTTCACACAGGGGCATTGGGTGTTGCATAACTTTGCTAAGTAAATAAATAAAATAATCATCTTTTTTTTTTCATTGTAAACTCAGGTTCCCTTTATCTAATATTAGGTTTTGGTTGAAGATCTGATAACATTCAGTATCAAAAATATGCTAAAATAGAGAAAATCAGAAAGGGAGCAAATACTTTTCCACAGCACTGTACATACATACATACATACATACATACATACATACATACATACATACACAAAACATACATACAACATACTACATACATACCTACCTACCTACATACATACATACATACATACATACTACATACATACATACATACATACATACATACATACATACATACATACATACATACATACATACATACATACATACATACATACATACATACATACATACATACATACATACACAAAACATACATACAACATACTACATACATACCTACCTACCTACCTACATACATACATACATACATAC
>NW_022262994.1:0-5000 GCF_002021735.2 Oncorhynchus kisutch | reverse complement strand
TACAGCTGAGGTGGGAGACTCTGTCCATAGGACAACAATCAGTCGTATATTGCACAAATCTGGCCTTTATGGAAGAGTGGCAAGAAGAAAGCCATTTCTTAAAGATATCCATAAAAAGTGTCGTTTAAAGTTTGCCACCTGGGAGACACACCAAACATGTGGAAGAAGTTGCTCTGGTCAGATGAAACCAAAATTGAACTTTTTGGCAACAATGCAAAACGTTATGTTTGGCATAAAAGCAACACAGCTCATCGCCCTGAACACACCATCCCCACTGTCAAACATGGTGGTGGCAGCATCATGGTTTGGGCCTGCTTTTCTTCAGCAGGGACAGGGAAGATGGTTAAAATTGATGGGAAGATGGATGGAGCCAAATACAGGACCATTCTGGAAGAAAACCTGATGGAGTCTGCAAAAGACCTGAGACTGGGACAGAGATTTGTCTTCCAACAAGACAATGATCCAAACATAAAGCAAAATCTACAATGGAATGGTTCAAAAATAAACATATCCAGGTGTTAGAATGGCCAAGTCAAAGTCCAGACCTGAATCCAATTGGGAATCTGTGGAAAGAACTGAAAACTGCTGTTCACAAATGCTCTCCATCCAACCTCACTGAGCTCGAGCTGTTTTGCAAGGAGGAATGGGAAAAAAATTCAGTCTCTCGATGTGCAAAACTGATAGAGACATACCCCAAGCGACTTAAAGCTGTAATCGCAGCAAAAGGTGGCGCTACAAAGTATTAACTTAAGGGGGCTGAATAATTTTGCACGCACAATTGTTCAGTTTTTGATTTGTTAAAAAAGTTTGAAATATCCAATAAATGTCGTTCCACTTCATGATTGTGTCCCACTTGTTGTTGATTCTTCACAAAAAAATACAGTTTTATATCTTTATGTTTGAAGCCTGAAATGTGGCAAAAGGTCGCAAAGTTCAAGGGGGCCGAATAATTTCGCAAGGCACTGTATAAACACTATAGCCTGATCATACAATACAGTATGGTCCATAGGCAGGATGGTCTGTTTTGATACGCACACACACAAACGCACACACACACAACATTTGTGGATGTGTCTGGTACACAGAGTGAGCGGGGAGCAGATGGTACTAACGCTGACCCCTCTGTAGTCTTCCTGTCCGCTAACTGAACCATGGTCTGACTGCTCTTATCTGTTGAAACTGGGCGGTGGGGGAACGGACGGACGGACGCTTTGAAGCCACGCTTGTGTGGCGATGCAATCAGGCAGACCACTGTAGGTCCACAAACATCGCCCTCTAACTCTTCCACACACATACGCACGTGCACACTTTCATGCACACACACACACACACATGCTCACACGCACCCTTTTTAAACTCACCATCGTCTGGATCTGAACCTAGAAGGTCCCTGGTTGTGCAGATGTGTAGATAGGAGACAGGAGAGACAGGACAGGAGATCCTGGATGGGCTTGGGGAGGAGATCCTGGATGGAGATCCTGGATGGGCTTGAGGAGGCTGGAGGCTTGTGATTCGTGCGGAGCGTGTCATGTAGAGAGTCTTCCCAATCACAGAGAACATCTGGGGATCTCTCAAAGAATCTCTGAATGATATCAGAGGAACCCAAGGGATCGGCCTGAAATTTTCCACCCTGGACAGAGAAATACACAGAGATGATCTATAGAGACAAAGCAACTCCCGTGGGTCAACCAGTTACTGTTAATTTACTGTACAGTCTGATGGAAGAACAGATACAGAGTCTAGTTCTTCCAGGAAAACACCTGTACCATTTTTCACCTTACTGAGCCGAGTCGTACCGAGCTGTTCAGCGCTGGCCTGGTTACTTATACACTGTAGTTATGGTCTGGGTTGGAAGGTAGTGTGAAAGCGCTCTGAGGTCCATGGATGGGGTCCATAGATGTGATGCATGTCTCTGTAAAAACTGTGTGCTGTGGGGAATAGTAAGACACTGGTGACGTAGTTATGGTTGAGACCAAATCTACATTCCAGATCTTCTGTTTGTGTGTGTGGTGTGTGTGTGTGTGTGTGTGTGTGTGTGTGTGTGTGTGTGTGTGTGTGTGTGTGTGTGTGTGTGTGTGTGTGTGTGTGTGTGTGTGTGTGTGTGTGTGTGTGTGTGTGTGTGTGTGTGTGTGTGTGTGTGTGTGTGTGTGTTTGTCTGTGTTGGTGTGGGTGTGGGTGTGTGTGTTGTTCCAGAGGGTAGAGAGTGACTGGCACTGGTGCTGTGTATTTTGGGGTGGTTTCTTTTGGCAGGTACAATGACTTGTCATTCAGGTCATATTGTTGACAGTTTTTATACATAATGTCCTTTTTCTGGTGCCAAAATAAATTATTGGTACCACTTACTTCAGGTGTAGCCGGTTCCCAACAAGACCATGATGTTCCATAGCAAAGAATCTATGTCAAATATCCAGTTGGCCCGATTTTCTAATTATTTCCATGATGTAAAAGACATTCTAATGTCATCTGTAGTGAACCGCTTTGATGCTTTCATCATCAGCTAACAGCCTCCGCTACGCCAGCATGGTAACAATGCTCTGCTCACAGATATTGATTTGGATTAGTTTCTGTCACGTTCAGGGATTGCGTAAATGAGGCTTTGTACCCTCTCTCTTTCACCATCTCCGTCTCTCTTGCGTTCTCGACTCCCCCTTTCACTCTGTCCCCCTCCCCATGCATTCTCTCTCCCCAGCACTCCCTCTTCCCTTTCTCCCTTTCGATCCCTCTCCCCTCTCTCCCCGTGTCACGTCTCCTGCTGCCTCTCCCCTCTGACTCTTTGATGTGTCTGCTTTAATTCTCAGCTTAATGAATCTGTGGTGCTGCCGTTGCCTATCGGTGGCAGGATCACAGAACTATCCCAGGGTTAAGTGCGGTAGAGTGTGGTACGGCGTGCCTCTCTTCTAGTTGGTGGGTGTCGAGATAGTACAGGAGGTGAAACAATGGGAGCTGCCTTGAGGTCCTGAGAGAATTAGCTTCGAATGCAGATCCCAGAGAGGACCAAAAGGACCAGAGAGGGTAGAGAGGAGTAGAGCGGAAGAGAGGGGAGTATAGAGGAACAGAGACGAGCAGAGATGAATAGAGAGGAACGGAGAGGACTAGAGAGGAACAGAGAGGAGTAGAGAGGACTAGAGAGGACCAGAGAGGAACAGAGAGGAGTAGAGAGGACTAGAGAGGACCAGAGAGGAATAGAGAGGACTAGAGAGGACCAGAGAGGAGTAGAGAGGAGAAGAGAGGACTAGAGAGGGGAGTATAGAGGAACAGAGACGAGCAGACATGAATAGAGAGGAACGGAGAGGACTAGAGAGGAACAGAGAGGAGTAGAGAGGATTAGAGAGGGGAGTATAGAGGAACAGAGATGAGCAGACATGAATAGAGAGGAACGGAGAGGACTAGAGAGGAACAGAGAGGAGTAGAGAGGATTAGAGAGGACCAGAGAGGAGTAGAGAGGACCAGAGAGGAGTAGAGAGGATTAGAGAGGACCAGAGAGGAGTAGAGAGGACCAGAGAGGAGTCTAGAGGAGCAGTGAGGAACAGAGAGGACCAGAGAGGGTAGAGAGGAGTAGAGAGGAAGAGAGAGGAGTATAGAGGAACAGAGGACAGCAGAGATGAATAGAGAGAACGGAGAGGGGTAGAGAGGAGTAGAGAGGAAGAGAGAGCAGTATAGAGGAACAGAGATGAGCAGAGATGAATAGAGAGGAGTAGAGAGGACTAGAGAGGACCAGAGAGAGTAGAGAGGACTAGAGAGGACCAGAGAGGAGTATAGAGGAGCAGTGAGGACAGAGAGGACCAGAGAGGTGTAGAGAGGAACAGAGAGGACCAGAGAGGACCAGAGAGGTGTAGAGAGGACCAGAGAGGTTGTAGAGTGGACCAGAGAGGACAGAGAGGGTTAGAGAGGAACAGAGAGGACCAGAGAGGAACCAGAGAGGTGTAGAGAGGACCAGAGAGGTGTAGGAGGGACCAGAGAGGACCACGCGGGTGTAGAGAGGGAACAGAGAGGACCAGAGAGGTGTAGAGAGGACCAGAGAGGTGTAGAGAGGACCAGAGAGGACCAGCGAGGTGTAGAGAGGAACAGAGAGGACCAGAGAGGTGTAGAGAGGGACAGAGAGGACCAGAGAGGACCAGCGAGGTGTAGAGAGGAACAGAGAGAGGACCAGAGAGGTGTTGAGAGGAACAGAGAGGCCCGGGACCAGAGAGGAGTAGAGAGGTGTAGAGAGGACCAGAGAGGACCAGAGAGGAGTATAGAGGAACAGAAAGGAACAGAGAGGACCAGAGAGGAGTAGTGAGAAGCAGAGAGGAGTGGTGAGAAGCAGAGAGGACCAGAGAGGGGTAGAGAGAAACAGAGAGGATCAGAGAGGTGTAGAGAGGAAACGAGAGGACCAGAGAGGAGTAGAGAGGAAGAGAGAAGAGTGGTGAGAAGCAGAGAGAACCAGAGAGGAGTAGAGAGGAACAGAGAGGATCAGAGAGGTGTAGAGAGGAACAGAGAGGATCAGAGAGGTGTAGAGAGGAACAGAGAGGAGTAGAGATGACCAGAGAGGGGTAGAGAGGAACAGAGAGGAACAGAGAGGAACAGTGAGAGGAACAAAGAGGAACAGAGAAAAGTAGAGAGGAGTAGAGAGGGAGAGAGGAACAGAGAGAAGCAGAGAGAAGCAGAGAGGACCCAGCAATCATTAAGAAAGTAAAGCTGTGGTTTTCATCATTCCTAGCTCGACAGTAGGCTCAGAATTCCTCACCTCCCCACCCCTCACACCTTTCCACATCAATAGCTGATGTATGATGAGGCTGTGGGCATGATGGCAGGTGGATGTAGTTACCACAACTCGAATGAAAGAATTCAGAAGAAGGTTGGATTTATGCCATTAATGTAGCATTTACGCTACATGCTACTACTCTCAAAATACTGAGTGACCCCAGCACCGTGACAAGACTATATAATGGCTAACGCTAGAATGAAGGCCAGGAGGACGTTGCTCTATTGAAGTCCCAGGCTAGACTCACACCATCCGT
>NW_022262993.1:0-97099 GCF_002021735.2 Oncorhynchus kisutch | reverse complement strand
TATTCATTGATTTCCTTCATTCATACAACTTCCCTCTGCACCTCTCATGATGACTGTTTACGTGTCAGTCTGCTTACTAACTAGATCACTCAGTCAAGTAGGAATCAAATACAACTTAAAATACCCAGAATGCTTGTATTGAGTGTTATCTCAGTGAACGTCTCACTCACTACCACTGTCACATCGTCATGTTATTGTCAATCTAAATGAGGAAAGTAGTTGAGGAGCTACGTTTTCTTTGTCTATCCTCTTGTTCCAGATGTCCTGCTTCAGCCTGATATCAACATATGTTGTCTCAGTGACTGTAGGGCCACTACTCATGTTGCCCTGTGAGGGAGGTGGTGGCTGGCACTGTTACATGCTGATGTTACTGTCATATCTATAGAGGAACTAGTTGAGAGGTTTTCTTGTTCTCTTTTATTGTTACAGATCTCCTTCCAGCCTGATATCTACCTGACTGACCCAATGGGAGGGGTCTTCAGGGGCCACCAGGGGCCCGAGATGTTCAGGGGCTACAACTTCACCATCACCTGCCCTCCACTCAGCCACAGTACCCAGGAGGCTCCTTCCTCCTCACGTTCACCACGACTCCAACAGAACCCGACCCAGCCAGCTGTCAATCACTCTGCTGCCTTCCTCTTCCCTGCTGCAGATGACTCCCACCAAGGGAACTACAGCTGTGTTTATGACAATTATGTTTTCTCTCATAACTTCTCCTCTGAGAGTGAGCTCTCTCCCTCACCATCACAGGTACTGAACATGAACCAGACTTATAACTTTGTCATTGACAGATTTCCCACGATCTATGTGATGATGTTCCGTCCCCTCATCAAAGGTGTTTCTGTTTGCAGCCTCTCCTCTGCCAGCTTCATCATCAGACACGTTGTAGTGCTGCTGATCCTACTGACAACAATCACCACCTCTACCTGTACTTACAAGGGAAAGACATTTACTCAGACGGTACAAGTCATTAAACTAGAGGAGAGGGAGAGGGAAGGAGAGAATGGAGACATAGAGAGTAAATGTCTGACTGTTGATGCTGTGTCTCCCTAGCCCACCAGGAGGCAGAAGAGAGTGAACAGGGTGAGCAGCATGGATCTTTATGTCATGCCATGGAGATGGTCTCTCTGAGCTCCAGAGCTGAAGCTGGACCAGGAGAGGAGAGAGCAGCCCAGGGGACGGAGTAGGAGTAGAATGAATCTGACCCTACATCTGATCTTAGGTCAGTTTGTGTTTAAATCGATGGTCAGCAGTGGACTGGTGTTTAAAATGTGGTGATAAACCTGAAGTGGTTCTAATTGTAATAACCTTGGAAGAAATCTAAAAGTAGTGACTGCAACCACCATTATTCATTTAGTTTGGTTTTTACCACCAGAGAAACATGGGGTTTGGGTAACATGGGATTTTAGGTAACATGGGATTTTGGTAACATGGGGTTCTGGGTAACATGGTGTTTTGGGTAACATGGGATTTTGGGTAACATGGGATTTTGGTAACATGGGGTTCTGGGTAACATGGGATTTTGGGTAACATGGGGTTTTGGGGTAACATGGGATTTTGGTAACATGGGGGTTCTGGGTAACATGGGATTTGGTAACATGGGGTTTTGGTAACATGGGGTTTTTGGGTAACATGGGGTTTGGGTAACATGGGGATTTTGGGGTAACATGGGATTTTGGTAACATGGGGGTTCTGGGTAACATGGTGTTTTGGTAACATGGGATTTTGGGTAACATGGGATTTTGGTAAAATGGTGTTCTGGGTAACATGGGGTTCTGGGTAACATGGGATTTTGGGTACATAGGATTTTGGTAACATGGGGTTCTGGGTAACATGGGGTTTGGGGTAACATGGGATTTAGGTAACATTGGGTTTTGGGTAACATGGGGTTTATGGTAACATGGGATTTTGGTAACATGGGGTTCTGGGAAACATGGGATTTGGTAACATGGGGTTTGGGTAACATGGGATTTTGGGTAACATGGGGTTTTGGATAACATGAGGTTTGGGGGTAACATGGGGTGTTTTGGGTAACATGGGGTTTTGGGTAACATGGGGATTGGGGTAACATGGCGTTTTGGGTAACATGGGGTTTGGGGGAACATGTTGTTTGGGTGACATGGGGTTTTGTTAACATGGGACTTCGGTAACATGGGATTTTGGTAACAATCGGTTTTTTAATTATTTTAAGAGAGTAGCTCAATTACGTCGGTTTCATGTTCCAGTATTGCTTCTTATCTTCATTTATTTGTCTCTTAGAGTCTTTGTCTTATTTAGTGTCTCTTAGATTCTTTATCTTATTTAGTGTCTCTTAGATTCTTTATCTTATTTAGTGTCTCTTAGATCCTTTATCTTATTTAGTGTCTCTTAGATTCTTTATCTTATTTAGTGTCTCTTAGATTCTTTATCTTATTTAGTGTCTCTTAGATTCTTCATCTTATTTAGTGTCTCTTAGATCCTTCATCTTATTTAGTGTCTCTTAGATTCTTTATCTTATTAGTGTCTCTTAGATTCTTTATCTTATTTAGTGTCTCTTAGATTCTTTATCTTGAAGTGTTTCCATTATTAGTCCAGGTATTATTTTAATCATCTGTTCATTCTTTGTATTTTTAAACATTTTTTAATAAAGGGGTTTGTTGTTGTTTACCTCTCATGATGTTATTGATTATAAATGTTATGATATAGATTATTGATTATGAAGTAGATTAGTGTTATGTTGTTAGTAGTATAGAGATAATGATGTTATTGATTATAAATGTTATGATATTGATTATGAAGTAGATTATTGTTGTGATGTTGCTCTCTAAACTGCCATGTAATCAACTGAATGCTTTTAATAAAATTACAGGCTGTCAGTCTTGTGTGATTTAATTATTAGACAGACTACAACATACAGTATGAATTAACTGAGATCAGTCTGTGTGATTTAATTATTAGACAGACTACAACATACAGTATGAATTAACTGAGATCAGTCTGTGTGATTCCCCTCTTGGACAGACTACAACATACAGTATGAATTAACTGAGATCAGTCTGTGTGATTTAATTATTAGACAGACTACAACATACAGTATGAATTAACTGAGATCAGTCTGTGTGATTCCCCTCTTGGACAGACTACAACATACAGTATGAATTAACTGAGATCAGTCTGTATAATTACCCTCTTGGACAGACTACAACATACAGTATGAATGAACTGAGATCAGTCTGTGTGATTCCCCTCTTGGACAGACTACAACATACAGTATGAATTAACTGAGATCAGTCTGTGTGATTCCCCTCTTGAACAGACTACTGAGATCAGTCTGTGTGATTCCCCTCTTGGACAGACTACAACGTACAGTATGAATTAACTGAGATCAGTCTTGTGTGACTCCCCTCGTGGACAGACTAAATAACATTGTAGTTTGCTCTGTTTTTTGATAATTATTTCCAATGTGTCAAGTAATCATCTTTTTGTTTTCTCATGATTGGTTGGGTCTAATATGTGTGCTGTCCTGGGGCTCTGTGGGGTCTGTTTGTGTTTGTGAACAGAGCCCCAGGTCCAGCTTGCTTAGGGGACTCTTCTGTCTGTCTCTGTGTCTCTCGCTCTTTCTGTCTGTCTTTCTGTCTCTCTCTCACACACAGATCAGAGGCTAATAATATCACCTGCTAATTCAAACAGTGAGAAACTACAAACAAACAGAAAGACAGAAGACATCAATGTAGTTATTTATCCTCCATAGACTATGATGTATTGTTGTCCTGGTGTGTAGTTATTTATCCTCCACATAGACTATGATGTATTGTTGTCCTGGTGTGTAGTTATTTATCCTCCATAGACTATGATGTATTGTTGTCCTGGTGTGTAGTTATTTATCCTCCACATAGACTATGATGTATTGTTGTCCTGGTGTGTAGTTATTTATCCTCCACATAGACTATGATGTATTGTTGTCCTGGTGTGTAGTTATTTATCCTCCACATAGACTATGATGTATTGTTGTCCTGGTGTGTAGTTATTTATCCTCCACATAGACTATGATGTATTGTTGTCCTGGTGTGTAGTTATTTATCCTCCACATAGAATATGATGTATTGTTGTCCTGGTGTGTAGTTATTTATCCTCCACATAGACTATGATGTATTGTTGTCCTGGTGTGTAGTTATTTATCCTCCACATAGACTATGATGTATTGTTGTCCTGGTGTGTATTTATTTATCCTCCATAGACTATGATGTATTGTTGTCCTGGTGTGTAGTTATTTATCCTCCATAGACTATGATGTATTGTTGTCCTGGTGTGTAGTTATTTATCCTCCACATAGACTATGATGTATTGTTGTCCTGGTGTGTAGTTATTTATACTCCACATAGACTATGATGTATTGCTGTCCTGGTGTGTAGTTATTTATCCTCCACATAGACTATGATGTATTGTTGTCCTGGTGTGTAGTTATTTATCCTCCATAGACTATGATATATTGTTGTCCTGGTGTGTAGTTATTTATCCTCCACATAGACTATGATGTATTGTTGTCCTGGTGTGTAGTTATTTATCCTCCACATAGACTATGATGTATTGTTGTCCTGGTGTGTAGTTATTTATCCTCCACATAGACTATGATGTATTATACATACCTGGTCTCTGCCCCAATAATCTCTCCTTCCTCCCAAAGTGATGATATATTGATTGACTGGTATGTGTTGTAGTGGTACCTGGCTGGGGAAACATCTACATACCTGGTCTCTGCCCCAATAGTCTCTCCTTCCTCCCAAAGTGATGATATATTGATTGACTGGTATGTGTTGTAGTGGTACCTGGCTGGGGAAACATCTACATACCTGGTCTCTGCCCCAATAATCTCTCCTTCCTCCCAAAGTGATGATATATTGATTGACTGGTATGTGTTGTAGTGGTACCTGGCTGGGGAAACATCTACATACCTGGTCTCTGCCCCAATAGTCTCTCCTTCCTCCCAAAGTGATGATATATTGATTGACTGGTATGTGTTGTAGTGGTACCTGGCTGGGGAAACATCTACATACCTGGTCTCTGCCCCAATAATCTCTCCTTCCTCCCAAAGTGATGATATATTGATTGACTGGTATGTGTTGTAGCGGTACCTGGCTGGGGAAACATCTACATACCTGGTCTCTGCCCCAATAATCTCTCCTTCCTCCCAAAGTGATGATATATTGATTGACTGGTATGTGTTGTAGTGGTACCTGGCTGGGGAAACATCTACATACCTGGTCTCTGCCCCAATAATCTCTCCTTCCTCCCAAAGTGTGCACTTGTTCACTTCTCTTCATGGACAGGATTTGAATTGATTGATTAGCAAGAATTGATTAGGTAGCCTACACATTCGGTGGTGCTCTATTCTGGAATATTAACTGCCGTTTGTCTCCCCCTGGTGGAAATAACCTCTTATTGATCTACGTCTCCATAGAGATCTCTGCAGTTTGTACCTCGCAGCACACCGTACAAATATTCGAGGTTAAACGCCTAAATTACCGTTCTGCTAGCAGCAGGATAATATGCTGGCAAACATCATCAGATTATTTTCTTCTAAATAAGAGTCCCCCTGCAAAGACAAACTCAAACTCAACTTTGAGAATATCGATTATTGTAGCAGTGCAGTGCAACTGTTTTTCACAGCATTGCAACCAATTTTGAAACAAATAAATTGAAAATGTGACATATTTTATTATTGTATTAATTATACCAGCATTTCTTCTGAATGTTTCCAAACTAAATACTGGTATGTTGAAAGCTGTAGGCAGTGGTGTAGTGGTGCCTGGAGAAGTGGGTATACAGTACTCTAATTTAGCAAAACATTTTCCAAACGGCCCAGAGAAGGAAAGGCACCCTGTGTGAAAAGCACAAGAAACAGTGATACACACTGAATGACCTAAATGATGAATCCCATATTGGTCTTTCACAGTCAGACCAACCCAAGCTGTACTGTTCAGTAGGATAATAGTAGACCAACCCAAGCTGTAGTGTTCAGTAGGATAATAGTAGACCAACCCAAGCTGTACTGTTCAGTAGGATAATAGTAGACCAACCCAAGCTGTACTGTTCAGTAGGATAATAGTAGACCAACCCAAGCTGTACTGTTCAGTAGGATAATAGTAGACCAACCCAAGCTGTACTGTTCAGTAGGATAATAGTAGACCAACCCAACCTGTACTGTTCAGTAGGATAATAGTAGACCCACCCAAGCTGTACTGTTCAGTAGGATACTAGTAGACCAACCCAAGTTGTACTGTTCAGTAGGATAATAGTAGACCAACCCAAGCTGTACTGTTCAGTAGGATAATAGTAGACCAACCCAACCTGTACTGTTCAGTAGGATAATAGTAGACCAACCCAAGCTGTACTGCTCAGTAGGACATTAGTAGGTATTGTATTGAATATATATATATATATATACAGACACCTAACACTGTTGGTTGATTAGCAGGTGGACTGTAGTTTATATAGTACAGGCACCTAACACTGTTGGGTGATTAGCAGGTGGACTGTAGTTTATATAGTACAGACACCTAACACTGTTGGTTGATTAGCAGGTGGACTGTAGTTTATATAGTACAGACACCTACACTATTGTTGTATTAGCAGTGTTTCTATAGTACAGACACCTACACTATTGTTGGATTAGCAGTGTTCATATAGTACAGACACCTACACTATTTTTGGATTAGCAGTGTTTATATAGTACAGACACCGAGCACTATTGTTGGATTAGCAGTGTTTATATAGTACAGACACCTAGCACTATTGTTGGATTAGCAGTGTTTATATAGTACAGACACCTAGCACTATTGTTGGATTAGCAGTGTTTATATAGTACAGACACCTAGCACTATTGTTGTATTAGCAGTGTTTATATAGTACAGACACCTAGCACTATTGTTGTATTAGCAGTGTTTATATAGTACAGACACCTAGCACTATTGTTGTATTAGCAGTGTTTATATAGTACAGACACCTAGCACTATTGTTGGATTAGCAGTGTTTATATAGTACAGACACCGAGCACTATTGTTGGATTAGCAGTGTTTATATAGTACAGACACCTACACTATTGTTGGATTAGCAGTGTTTATATAGTACAGACACCTAGCACTATTGTTGGATTAGCAGTGTTTATATAGTACAGACACCTAGCACTATTGTTGGATTAGCAGTGTTTATATAGTACAGACACCTAGTACTATTGTTGGATTAGCAGTGTTTATATAGTACAGACACCTAGGACTATTGTTGTATTAGCAGTGTTTATATAGTACAGGCACCTAGCACTATTGTTGTATTAGCAGTGTTTATATAGTACAGACACCTAGTACTATTGTTGGATTAGCAGTGTTTATATAGTACAGACACCTAGGACTATTGTTGGATTAGCAGTGTTTATATAGTACAGACACCTACACTATTGTTGGATTAGCAGTGTTTATATAGTACAGACACCTAGCACTATTGTTGGATTAGCAGTGTTTATATAGTACAGACACCTAGCACTACTGTTGGATTAGCAGTGTTTATATAGTACAGACACCTAGCACTATTGTTGTATTAGCAGTGTTTATGTAGTACAGACACCCAGCACTATTGTTGGATTAGCAGTGTTTATATAGTACAGACACCTAGCACTATTGTTGGATTAGCAGTGTTTATACAGTACAGACACCTGGTGGAACCAACTTCACATCGCCCCCAGAAGAAAGGCACACGGACACCCACACTTCAGGTTGACTCGGTTTTTATCTGCAGTAAAAGATATCAAACAGTGATGACAGGCATTGACAGATAGGACACAAGATATCTGTTAGATAGGAACAACAGTAGTGATACATGGTTAGGTAGGACACAAGATATCTGTTAGAGAGGAACAACAGTAGTGATACATGGTTAGGTAGGACACAAGATATCTGTTATAGGAGCAACAGTAGTGATACATGGTTAGGTAGGACACAAGATATCTGTTATAGGAGCAACAGTAGTGATACATGGTTAGGTAGGACACAAGATATCTGTTAGAGAGGAGCAACAGTAGTGACACATGGTTAGGTAAGACAAGATATCTGTTAGATAGGAACAACAGTAGTGACACATGGTTAGGTAGGACACAAGATATCTGTTAGAGAGGAGCAACAGTAGTGATACATGGTTAGGTAGGACACAAGATATCTGTTAGAGAGGAGCAACAGTAGTGACACATGGTTAGGTAAGACAAGATATCTGTTAGATAGGAACAACAGTAGTGACACATGGTTAGGTAGGACACAAGATATCTGTTAGAGAGGAGCAACAGTAGTGACACATGGTTAGGTAGGACACAAGATATCTGTTAGAGAGGAGCAACAGTAGTGACACATGGTTAGGTAGGACACAAGATATCTGTTAGAGAGGAGCAACAGTAGTGACACATGGTTAGGTAGGACACAAGATATCTGTTAGAGAGGAGCAACAGTAGTGACACATGGTTAGGTAGGACACAAGATATCTGTTAGAGAGGAGCAACAGTAGTGACACATGGTTAGGTAGGACACAAGATATCTGTTAGATAGGAACAACAGTAGTGATACATGGTTAGGTAAGACAAGATATCTGTTAGATAGGAACAACAGTAACGTTATTGATACAAACCCTCAATGTGAAGTGATATTAATCCATAAATACAGAGCACAAGTACAACCCTTTTATATAAACCTTTTACGGTAGTAAGAAAATAAACATTCACTTAATATTTCAATAAGTCCCCTGCTAGTAAATCACCTGCTGGTAATAACTAGCGGGACATTGTAGTGCAGAGACCAACGGTGCTCGTTAGCTCGTCATTAACACGGCTAGCTAAGACAGCAACAACTTGGTTAACTGGCTGAAATAGGTCTTCAATTCATGAACGGCTAAATAAATATCTACAGAGCCACATTCGCTATTGACTTTAGGATATATGAACCAGTTTTCCAAAACCACTATTGTGTTATACAGTTTGAAACAGTGTTTATGTCCAGAGGAAGAGGACTCGAACCTGCTCTCAGAATATCTGTCAGACTGAGGAGCGGGCAGACCAACTTCCCAAATAGGGGAGAAGCACTCAAAACACACTAGTTGTTCTTTCAAAGAAAATTATACAAAAATGGTAAGTCCGAAGACCTCTCGTATTACCAACATTACTACAATGGCAGCAAATATTTTAATTAATTCAGTAACACATAATGAAAGGAAACGTTATTTACATCACCCCTTTTCCTGAGGTGAATGGTTTCACCCACTACTCTCCCGGAACTGAGACATTGACATCAACAGTTTCACTTTGTTCCACCTTTGGTGAGCAAAACAGCTAATAACGTAGCTAAATACTGACATTATCCTCCATCGAGATATCTGTTCATATCTAAATACATGGCTCTGCTTTGGTCTATTCCATTGATATTGTCAAACTGAACATTACATTGAACATGTGAGTCATTTAGCAGACGCTTTTATCCAGAGAGACTTACAGTAGTGACTGGATACATTTTCATACGTTGCATTGGCAGGACAATTCCATTAGTAGTTGGGAGGAGAGCAGAAACAGCCTAACACCTCCACTGATACTGTGTAACCTGTCTGCAGTCAAGCAGCCATCCAGACTGAAGTGAAGGCCTTGTTACAGAATGAAAACACCTTCTCTTTCGTCGGCATGGCAACCTGTAAACATGTCAGTGGCGTCACAATGTTGGACAACAGCAGCAGAACATTGGATGGAGGGTCATTGTATCATTACACAGTGTCATGAAGTTGGCCTGTGGGTTTATGATTAAATGTAATTTTAGCTTCCAAATGAGACATTTGGGTTTTCATAAGGTTCGGGCTCTGCTCAATAAGTGGCCTGCCCATCTGAAGATACATGGGTTGTAAACTAGGAAACACACCATTCTCTCCCTCCACCTTGACGAAAATGTAACCTCCTGTTCCGGGTACATTAGGATGACGGTCCGATGTCAGAAGCATTCAGATAATAACTGTTCCGGGTACATTAGGATGACGATCCGATGTCAGAAAGATTCAGATAATAACTACAAAACGAAGCCAACTTCAGCCTGAGCTTTGGTTGCGAATGGTATGAACTTT
This sequence comes from Oncorhynchus kisutch, assembly GCF_002021735.2. Lineage (NCBI taxonomy): Eukaryota > Metazoa > Chordata > Actinopteri > Salmoniformes > Salmonidae > Oncorhynchus > Oncorhynchus kisutch. The sequence continues at coordinate 86,986 of NW_022262993.1, read as the reverse complement.
GAACTCTTATTCGCTACAGAAGTGATACCTGCTAGCCGTTGAGTTAGCAGCGGGCGCTGTAAACATGGACTCAGAAAGGACGGACAGAGTATCCCCTCTACCACACAACGACGACACTACAACGTTTTTCGTTCACCACCAGAGACACTCTTCAAAGGACTCAGTTGGGCAACACGGCCTTCCATCTACCACCAACCTATTGAAAAGCAGCTCAGAGTAAATAGTTATAGCATTTTCCTTTTCCAAATGGGCGGTAATTTAGAATGAATAAGATTCTGTAATTACGTTAGAGTTCCTGCCTACGGCTCGATAGAGACTGTCGCGATATGAAACCTTCAGCCCCGCCCCTTGGCCGGCAGCGGGGTGCTAGAGGTGGTTAGCGTCCCGTTCCCTGGATTGGACAGGGCACTATAGATACTTCAGGTTATCTCGGTATAACCAGGACCGCTCGCGTAGCCCTGCCTCTCTTTCTGTATCGATACGTTGTCCGCGTAGAGAGGTCTACATCACAGAGGGGAAATACTCAACCACAGGGAAGTCATATAGAGACTGGTAGGACTAGTGCTTAATAACAACTCAAGGACTAATTAGTGGTGAAGCAAAGAGTCTCGAGGATAAATGTGGGGTTCACACATCCCAGCTAGAGACCGTTGAGAGTGCCTTGTCACTCTCAACGGTCTCTAGCTGGGATGTGTGAACCCCACATTTATCCTCGAGACTCTTTGCTTCACCACTAATTAGTCCTTGTCACTCTCAACGGTCTCTAGCTGGGATGTGTGAACCCCACATTTATCCTCGAGACTCTTTGCTTCACCACTAATTAGTCCTTGAGTTGTTATTAAGCACTAGTCCTACCAGTCTCTATATGACTTCCCTGTGGTTGAGTATTTCCCCTCTGTGATGTATCTAGTTTAAAGTGTGAAGACCTTTAGTCAACTTAGTCTCACTACTCTGCCCGTCGGCTATGTATCGCTTGGAAAATAAAACTTAGATAGATCGACAAGACAATTAAATGAATCACTACTGGACACACCTTCCTCCTTGTCTTTTAATGGTAACTCATTCTGTCATAGAGCATTGATCCCCGTTTCCAGTGTCCCGGTAGCGGGGAGTGTCAGAGTTGTTATCTCCTGTGCCGTTAACTGTCTAGAGAGAACCTTTTACTCGAGACAAAATAAGACCGTTTATTTTTGAAAACACTTTTTTGTCTTTTACAATCAAACACACTTCAAAATACACCATTTGTTGCTCGGTCACACACAGCGTTAATCAAAAACATGCAAATGCCTTAATGCTCTATAAAATGCCTGGTACAATGATAACACTTATCTCTACATTAAATACTTATAATAGTTATTTAATTACCTTTGAGAGATGATGAGGAGACCCACGAGATCAGGAGCAGAGTTTCAACCGGTCAGAGTCCTTTTAAGAATTTAGATAGGTAGCGACTCCCCTCTACTGGCTGAGAGGTTGACTTGGTGGTTTACTAAATTTAGAGATCCAAGTTTGAACTGGATGAGAGAACCCGCTGGTGATTCCCTGCCCCACTGGAATATCGAAGAGTCTGTGCCACACAACTAGGGCGAGGTACTGAGCTCAATCGAGAGTTGCAGTTTCAAAGACTGGCTCTGGATATAATTTGCATCAGTATACAAGCACCAAGGCCACAGGCGAGAGAACAGCTGTTCAATAGTTAAAGGGTATATCGGAGAGACCCTTCTCAGATCCAACAAGTTAGAATCTTTAAGTAATTTGAGTCAGGTGGCAATTTACCCGAAGTCAAATGGTTGTCTAAATGAATTCAGAATTCAAGAAGTCAGCGCCAAAGTAATGGCAAATGTCTCTTTATATACCTTTTGATTCTCTGCCCCGATCCGCTGCTCCTCCCATTCCCTCAGAGCAGAGAGGGTGATGACATATCTTACAACAGGAAATGCTTTTCTTACAGTGCATATATGGGCCTCTGTTTATGACAGAGCCTTTACTCTATCAGCAATGAGTCTATCAGCTGTTCCCATTCAGAGGTGTCACTTGAGGCAGAGGGTGATTCTTCCTGACACCAGTAGTTGGTTGGCTTGAGTCGTCTTTTGGTGGCTTTGCCCAATCCGGTATTTCAGTAGGCGAGGTCATCTCTGTCTCTACCCTTGGTGGGTAAGACAGGGGAAGAGGACCAGGAGGTAGATCCCTTTGGCGTTTTACTACAACATCATTAAAATACTCCTTCTACAATGTGAAAACATTCTACATTGTGACATCATTAAAATACTCCTTCTACAATGTGAAAACATTCTACATTGTGACATCATTAAAATACTCCTACTACAATGTTAAAACATTCTACATTGTGACATCATTAAAATACTCCTACTACAATTTTAAAACATTCTACATTGTGACATCATTAAAATACTCCTACTACAATGTTTAAACATTCTACATTGTGACATTTCATTGATATCATGAAACAACTCCTTCATGTATGTATTCTATATTTTCTGATGTTTGATCTGATATCTTTTATCAGAGTATCTCTTGTGACATTGATCACAGCTATGAGGTTTCTCTCCTGTGTGTGTTCTCTGGTGTGATATCAGGCTACTTGACTGAATAAAACTCTTCCCACATTGACTACAGCTGTAAGATTTCTCTCCTGTGTGTGTTCTCTGGTGTATAGTCAGATGGCTGGATGTAACAAAACTCTTCACACGTTGAGTACAGTTATAAGGTTTCTCTACTGTGTGTATTTTCTGGTGTGATTTTAAATCTGTTGAACTAACAAAACTCTTTCCGCAGTCAGGGCAGTGGTAAGGTTTCGGCAGCTTGACTCAGTAAAACTCTTCCCACATTGATCACAGTTATAAGGTTTCCCTCCAGTGTGTATTCTCTGGTGTATTGTAAGTTCTGATGAAGATTTGCAACCTTTCCCACAGTCTGAGAAGCAATGAGATGTATTCCCTGTGGGTCTCTGCCGGTGTTTCTTGAGGTGATATGAACTGGAGGGACTCTTCTCTGCCTCGTTAGCATCATGATGTTGAGGCTCCCCAGAGGATCCACGATAGTCACGTCTCTGTCCTGTGTAAACAACAAGTCAGACAGATGGTTAAAGGCCCACAACAGCAGAAATCCACTGTAAAAGGTGATGCCAACAGCGTAGCCATGATGTTGTACAACAATTGACGTCTGTATTGAATGTTGAAATTACTTGACAATTGTCTTAAGACAGTCAAGTGAGCAACAATAGTCATATTTAGTCTTGTTTTCACATTAGTAGTAACATCAATGATTTTAGGCTAGAAAAAAGTAAAAGTTGTTGACATCCTAAGCAGTGTGCCAGATGACTTTTGGTCTTCTATATAGGCCCCTTTCTGTGTTTGCTAAAATTGCAACAAGGGCGATGCACATGCAATTTGGATGCAGAAACCCCTCCCTTCTAATGCACAAACCCCTCCCTTCTAAATGCAGAAACCCCTCCCTTCTAATGCAGAAACCCCTCCCTTCTAATGCAGAAACCCCTCCAATCTAATGCAGAAACCCCTCCCTTCTAATGCAGAAACCCCTCCCTTCTAATGCAGAAACCCCTCCCTTCTAATGCAGAAACCCCTCCCTTCTAATGCAGAAACCCCTCCCTTCTAATGCAGAAACCCCTCCCTTCTGATGCAGAAACCACTAGTTATGGATGTTGTATATCTGCCTGGAGCAAAAAGGTGAGCAGAGATTGTAGTTTTTCCACAATGTATTCTGAATATGACAACACACTATCAGTGTAAGATCAGGATGCTACTCAAGGAACCTCACATTAATCTCTGTGTCTATTCACTAATTCACCCCCGTGGGGGAAAACTCAGGGGACTTCTCATAGGCTGACAGCAGATATAGCCTCCATTTACAGGTTGCTTATGGGTGCATTTCACACTACTTTGGATTATAATTGTAAGGTTCATTTGAATGTCCTGATTAATATAACATTTATGTTTTTGTCGAAAATGTACTACTTTATATTTAAAAACGACTTCAACCAGTAAAATTTTATTTGGCTACTATTCTAAAATGGATGACATTTAAAAAAAAAAAGATCTATCTTCAGACAATACCCCATAATGACATCACAATACCCCATAATGACATCACAATACCCCATAATGACATCACAATACCCCATAATGACATCACAATACCCCATAATGACATCACAATACCCCATAATGACATCACAGTACCCCATAATGACATCACAGGACCCCATAATGACATCACAATACCCCATAATGACATCACAATACCCCATAATGACATCACAGTACCCCATAATGACATCACAGGACCCCATAATGACATCACAATACCCCATAAAAGTGAAAAAAAGTTAAGAAATGCTTGCATACCAGGGAACTTTTGGCTAATCCAACTCTATCATACTACGACCAATAAGCAAACTACAAACTCAATGTACGTCACAAATAGTACAGTTAGTATGAGTATTCCAACACAGCTCAGGTCTCTGGGCTGCCATTTTGTTTCTGTTTAAAACCTAGGTTGCCCCTTTAAAAAAGCCACACAACAAACAACCAATCAGCAGTTGAAACAAGAACAAAGCTGTCATTATTTTAAACCCGTATCCGGGAGCGTAATCATAGCCTCAAGCTCATTACCATAACGCAACGTTAACTATTCATGAAAATCGCAAATGAAATGAAAGAAATATATTGACTCACAAGCTTAGCCTTTTGTTAACAACACTGTCATCTCAGATTTTCTAAATATGCTTTTCAACCATAGCTACACAAGCATTTGTGTAAGAGTATTGATAGCTAGCATAGCATTAAGCCTAGCATTCAGCAGGCAACATTTTCACAAAAACAAGAAAAGCATTCAAATAAAATCATTTACCTTTGAAGAACTTCGGATGTTTTCAATGAGGAGACTCTCAGTTATATAGCAAATGTTCAGTTTTTCCAAAAATATTATTTGTGTAGGAGAAATCGCTCCGTTTTGTTCATCACGTTTGGCTAAGAAAAAACCCTGAAAATTCAGTCATTACAACGCCAAACTTTTTTCCAAATTAACTCCATAATATCGACAGAAACATGGCAAACGTTGTTTAGAATCAATCCTCAAGGTGTTTTTCACATATCTATTCGATGATAAATCATTTGTGGCAGTTGGGTTTCTCCTCGGAAGCAAACAGAAAAATACATGCAGCTGGAGATTACACAATAATTGCGACGGAGGACACCAAGCGGCCACCTGGTAAATGTAGTCTCTTATGGTCAATCTTCCAATGATATGCCTACAAATACGTCACAATGCTGTCGACACTATGGGGAAACGACAGAAAGTCTAAGCTCATTCGTGACCCATACACAGCCATATAAGGACTCATTGAAACACAGCGCCTTCAAAATCTGGGGGTACTTCCTGTTTGAAATTTCATCTTGGTTTCGCCTGTAGCATCAGTTCTGTGGCACTCACAGACAATATCTTTGCAGATTTGGAAACGTCAGAGTGTTTTCTTTCCAAAGCTGTCAATTATATGCATAGTCGAGCGTCTTTTCCTGACAAAATATCGCGCTTAAAACGGGAACGTTTTTTTATCCAAAAATTAAAAGAGCGCCCCCTATATCAAAGAAGTTTAGAAATGCTTGCATACCAGGGAACTTTTGGCTAAACCAACTATATCATACTACGACCAATAAGCAAACTACAAACTCAATGTACGTCACAAATAGTACAGTTAGTATGAGTATTCCAACACAGCTCAGGTCTCTGGGCTGCCATTTTGTTTCTGTTTAAAACCCAGGTTGCCCCTTTAAAAAAACCAACACAACAAACAACCAATCTGCAGTTGAAACAATAACAAAGCTGGCATTATTTTTTTACTCCAATGTTTAGAAACAAATGTCAGATTTCCCCTTTAACACCACACACATCAGTCCTACAACTGCCCCTGTTTTTAACACAGTAACGGTACCTACAGTTGAAGTACAAAGTTTACATACACCTTAGCCAAATACATTTAATCTCATCACAATTCCTGGCATTTAATCCTAGTAAAAATTCCCTGTCTTGGGTCAGTTAGAATCACCACTTTATTTTAAGAATGTGAAATGTCAAAATAATGGTAGAGAGAATTATTTATTTCAGCTTTAATTTCATCAAATTCCCAGTGGGTCAGAAGTTTACGTACACTCAATTAGTATTTGGTAGCATTGCCTTTAAATTGTTTAACTTGGGTCAAACGTTTCGGGTAGCCTTCCACAAGCTCCCCACAATAAGTTGGGTGAATTTTGGCCCATTCCTCCTGACAGAGCTGGTGTAACTGAGTCAGGTTTGTAGGCCTCCTTGCTCGCACACGCCTTCTCAGTTCTGCCCACACATTTTCTATACGATTGAGGTCAGGGCTTTGTGATGGCCACTCCAATACCAGCCACAATTGTACCCGAAGACAGGAAGTGCCTATTCCTCATCTCACCAAGGATAAACTTCAACTCAATCGCCAGTACTGGCGACATCGTGTGGAAGCTGTAGGCATTGTAAACTGGACGCTATCTATTTTCCCTTGCCATAGACAATACAGAGACTGGCGGAGGGATATTTTTTGTGTGTTTTTTTGTGAACAGTTTTCCTTGGGATTTTGCCTCCTACACACGTTCTGTTATAGTCACAGCCATGATGTAACCAGTTTTAGAGACTTCAGAGTGTTTTCTATCCACACATACTAATCATATGCATATACTATATTCCTGGCATGAGTAGCAGGACGTTGAAATTTTGCGCGATTTTTAACAAAAAGCTGCAAAAATTCGCAGCCTCTTTAAGAGGTTTTAAAGAATCCCACGGGGAGTCTTCAGACACGCCCCCAACATCAGTCAAATGGTGGTGAGGTCTGATCTTCCACCAGAGCCACGTAGTACTTTCCTACAAGGTTCGTTACACTGCTAGCTGGTAGGACTCCTTTGCTGGATTAGACTATAGCTGAGATCCCAATACCCATGTAAACATAGCTAAACATAGCTTACTGATAGATCAATGAGGTCAGATCCCAATACCCATGTAAACATAGCTAAACATAGCTTACTGATAGATCAACGAGGTCAGATCCCAATACCCATGTAAACATAGCTTACTGATAGATCAATGAGGTTAGATCCCAATACCCATGTAAACATAGCTTACTGACAGATCAATGAGGTCAGATCCAATACCCATGTATTGCGAACAGGTTGATTGTGGCGGTAGTCGTTTCGATGGAGAATAACTTTACAGTTATTTTGCCCGCGGTGGTTATTGAAGTCGTGGTTTCGTGGAAGAAACCGTTGTTGTGCATCATCTTTCAACGCTCCAATACCTGATAAGGACCAAACCTGTTTAGGCTTTTTGGGAATTTAACTTCAATGAACCTGAAAGTGTTCATAGTAGAAACATCTGTTGTGTTGGTAGAATGTGGAAAGACCCACCTCATTGGTTAATATTCCCTGTAGTACAAACATCTGTTGGGTTGGTAGAATGTGTAAAGACCCACCTCATTGGTTAATATTCCCTGTAGTAGAAACATCTGTTGGGTTGGTAGAATGTGGAAAGACCCACCTCATTGGTTAATATTCCCTGTAGTAGAAACAATTGTTGGGTTGGTAGAATGTGTAAAGACCCACCTCATTGGTTAATATTCCCTGTAGTAGAAACATCTGCTGGGTTGGTAGAATGTGGAAAGACCCACCTCATTGGTTAATATTCCCTGTAGTAGAAACATCTGTTGGGTTGGTAGAATGTGTAAAGACCCACCTCATTGGTTAATATTCACTGTAGTAGAAACATCTGTTGGGTTGGTAGAATGTGTAAAGACCCACCTCATTGGTTAATATTCCCTGTAGTAGAAACATCTGTTGGTTGGTAGAATGTGTAAAGACCCACCTCATTGGTTAATATTCACTGTAGTAGAAACATCTGTTGGGTTGGTAGAATGTGTAAAGACCCACCTCATTGGTTAATATTCCCTGTAGTAGAAACATCTGTTGGTTGGTAGAATGTGTAAAGACCCACCTCATTGGTTAATATTCCCTGTAGTAGAAACATCTGTTGGTTGGTAGAATGTGTAAAGACCCACCTCATTGGTTAATATTCACTGTAGTAGAAACATCTGTTGGGTTGGTAGAATGTGGAAGTAGGTTTTAAATTCATACTTATTACAAATCTGCAGTTGTCTGACTATTATATTATTATTTAATGAAAGAAATGTGAAAATGCACTTTTTGTCTGGAAATAAAATAAACATTTATCTGCGTTAACCACTCCAGTCAACAGATGGCGATATGCGTTTTTCAGGCGATGCTATCAGAGTGACGTATAATGTAGTGGACGGGACGCTTCTTCAACAACATCTCGTCAGCCACCTCGGTAGCTTCCTAGCGGAAACGTTCAAGCTGTTCAGACTGCTTCGGTCTATATTTACTTCTGTTTTTGGAACATAATTCTGTCTTTTAACTAGTTTCCCCATTTCATGTCATATATCCGTTTAGTCAGGTAACGGTAGCTGGCTTGATAAATGAGCCTATCACTAGGCTAGTCGCTAACTAGCTAGGTTAGCTGGCTAACATCCCCGACCATGAGCTCAGCAAGCTGCTGCCCTCCTGCTAAAAAAGAGGTCTGCTGGAAGGAGAAAGAAGGTATTTGGCTGAACGTTGTCGTGAAAGAGGAGAATGAAGAGGAGGATGTCACAGTAAACGAAGAAGTAGAGGGTGAGGCTGTTACACAGAAAGAAGAGGAAGAAAACGATTATACTTTTTTTGGAGTGAATGAAGGAGAGATAACTGTCATATTGAAGGAGGAGGAGAGGGAAGAAGAGGAGGAGACAGAAGATCTGAGTAACACCAGTAAGTCCTGTCTTGAAAATAGTTGTTGAACTGATACGTGGTTTTAAAACGGCATTCTACTCTAGTTCTGAGCTTAAATGCCGTTTTTTAATGTAGGAATTGATAAAGCTACACTGTAAGATGTGAATAGCATCAAGAAGCTGCCCAACAACAAAACTTTAACAATGGATTTGCACCCAAAATCACAACTTAAATGTCTCACGGAATGGACTTGCCTTCATTCAATACTGCAATTCCACTGTACTAAACTGGAGGCGATTTCCAGCCCACCGTTGACTGCGGTCAAGTGAGCCGACAGTCGCAAAACGCGGTCAGGCCATATGCTCTTCGGTTTCTTCCTGAATTTGCGTGTGCGAATACACTTTACGGAATGGCGTTTTTTTCAGGTAGGGAAACTGAGTTGAATGGACTCTCATGCACAGGTTGTCGAGACGATGGCTTCAAATCATTACAAGCAAACCGTTTGAAGCACACTTATTCAATCTTCCATCATAAAAATGATACCAAATCGTTTATTTAATTTCCGCGTTATCATAAAGTTCTTTATCATTGCTAGAGTGTCAAGCGTAGGCTGGACTGGTGTAAACGCTACAGCATACAATGACATTCTAGACCATTCTATAGGCCTCTCTGACTAAGAACCACACAGAGACCTGCATTTTGTAGTGGCTTTAATAACACTTGTGAAAAGTGACTTCAGGTGATTGAGGGATCTAGTCTAGATTAAACGTCATAGGAACTTTTATCATGTGGAGGTTTCATTCAGGTCTCTGTTTAATTAAATCATCTGTTTGTCTTTGACAGGAGAGAGACCAGACTCTCCTTCTGACAGCAGGAAGAGTCCTTCAGGGAAACCAGACCCCGAGACGTCCAAACCAGCAGGACGACATCACTGCTCCCAGTGTGGAAAGAGTTTTACTCAGTTAGGGAGCCTGAGAACACATAAGAGAATACACACTGGAGAGAAGCCTTACCACTGTTCCCAATGTGGAATGACGTTTACCCAGTTAGGGAGCCTGAGAACACATAAGAGAATACACACTGGAGAGAAGCCTTACCACTGTTCCCAATGTGGAATGACGTTTACCCAGTTAGGGAGCCTGAGAACACATAAGAGAATACACACTGGAGAGAAGCCTTACCACTGTTCCCAATGTGGAATGACGTTTTCCCAGTTAGGGAGCCTGCAAACGCATGAGAGGGGACACACAGGGGAAAAGCTTTTCCAATGTTCCCATTGTGGAAAGAGTTTTGGCCAGGTAGGAAACCTGAACAAGCATGAGAGGACACACACAGGTAAGAAGATGTACCGCTGCTCCCAGTGTGGAGAGAGATTTACCCGGTTAAGGTACCTGAAAGAGCATGAAGGAATACATACAAATACACAGGAGGAGAAGACATACCACTGCTCTCATTGTGGAAAGACATTTTCCCAGTCAGAGAACCTGAAAACACATGAGAGAATCGAGAGGCTGTGTTCTGACTTGTGTTTTTGACTGAGAATGTGTGTGTTTGTTTGGGCTGTCAGACTTGAGTTCACTTTGTGTAATGTTAGTGCACTATTTTTAATTGTGATTAATCCATTGTCTGAAAGGGTTAAAAACACTGAAAACATCCAGAATACATCCTATATACAGCTACAATCTACAATGCCATGTAAACACAAGATGACATTGAGGTTAAATAAAGTGTGATTTATCAATGGAACATATTTTGACACGTCCACCTTGTGTCTCTGTAGAGTCATAATATCCATAACAACTAGAGGTCAAACAGGGAGATGGTTCCATTCATTTTCCCCACAGGGCTGTGTTTTGTTTAGACTCACCCTGGTGTGATGTTTTGATAACCATGTAAACCTCTCTGGGACAAGGTGACTGAGGACACAGTGTGTTGTCAATTTATTGTCATGTTTTTAAAATGGTATAACTGCCTTTATTTTAGCTGGACCCCAGGAAGAGTAGCTGCTGCCTTGGCAGGAACTAATAGGGATCCATATTAAACCCCAGGAAGAGTAGCTGCTGCCTTGGCAGGAACTAATGGGGATCCATAATAAACCCCAGGAAGAGTAGCTGCTGCCTTGGCAGGAACTAATGGGGATCCACAATAAACCCCAGGAAGAGTAGCTGCTGCCTTGGCAGGAACTAATGGGGATCCATATTAAACCCCAGGAAGAGTAGCTGCTGCCTTGGCAGGAACTAATGGGGATCCATAATAAACCCCAGGAAGAGTAGCTGCTGCCTTGGCAGGAACTAATGGGGATCCACAATAAACCCCAGGAAGAGTAGCTGCTGGCTTGGCAGGAACTAATGGGGATCCATAATAAACCCCAGGAAGAGTAGCTGCTGCCTTGGCAGGAACTAATGGGGATCCATAATAAACCCCAGGAAGAGTAGCTGCTGCCTTGGCAGGAACTAATGGGGATCCAAAATAAACCCCAGGAAGAGTAGCTGCTGCCTTGGCAGGAACTAATGGGGATCCATAATAAACCCCAGGAAGAGTAGCTGCTGCCTTGACAGGAACTAATGGGGATCCATAATAAACCCCAGGAAGAGTAGCTGCTGCCTTGGCAGGAACTAATGGGGATCCATAATAAACCCCAGGAAGAGTAGCTGCTGCCTTGGCAGGAACTAATGGGGATCCATAATAAACCCCAGGAAGAGTAGCTGCTGCCTTGGCAGGAACTAATGGGGATCCATAATAAACCCCAGGAAGAGTAGCTGCTGCCTTTGCAGGAACTAATGGGGATCCATAATAAACCCCAGGAAGAGTAGCTGCTGCCTTGGCAGGAACTAATGGGGATCCATATTAAACCCCCAGGAAGAGTAGCTGCTGCCTTTGCAGGAACTAATGGGGATCCATAATAAACCCCAGGAAGAGTAGCTGCTGCCTTGGCAGGAACTAATGGGGATCCATAATAAACCCCAGGAAGAGTAGCTGCTGCCTTGGCAGGAACTAATGGGGATCCATAATAAACCCCAGGAAGAGTAGCTGCTGCCTTTGCAGGAACTAATGGGGATCCATAATAAACCCCAGGAAGAGTAGCTGCTGCCTTGGCAGGAACTAATGGGGATCCATATTAAACCCCCAGGAAGAGTAGCTGCTGCCTTTGCAGGAACTAATGGGGATCCATAATAAACCCCAGGAAGAGTAGCTGCTGCCTTGGCAGGAACTAATGGGGATCCATAATAAACCCCAGGAAGAGTAGCTGCTGCCTTGGCAGGAACTAATGGGGATCCATAATAAACCCCAGGAAGAGTAGCTGCTGCCTTGGCAGGAACTAATGGGGATCCATAATAAACCCCAGGAAGAGTAGCTGCTGCCTTGGCAGGAACTAATGGGGATCCACAATAAACCCCAGGAAGAGTAGCTGCTGCCTTGGCAGGAACTAATGGGGATCCACAATAAACCCCAGGAAGAGTAGCTGCTGCCTTGGCTGGAACTAATGGGGATCCACAATAAACCCCCAGGAAGAGTAGATGCTGCCTTGGCAGGAACTAATGGGGATGTCTCTCTCTACTCTCTGCTTCAAATATGCTAATTAGCATCAAAGTAGACAACATGCAAGACTACAAATCTCTGCAAGCTCCAGCAATTAATCTCTAGCCGACACCTTTCACAGAACAGTTCACAGAATTGTCCATTGAATAAATGTTGACAATTTAATCATTGCTACATTAAGGCCTGATTGGCGGAGTGCTGCAGAGATGGTGTCCTTCTGGAAGGTTCTCCCGTCTCCACAGAGGAAATCTGGAGCTCTGTCAGAGTGAACATCGGGTTCTTGTTCCCCCCCCTGGTCAAGGCCCTTCTCCCCCGATGTCTCAGTTTGGCCGGGCGGCCAGCTCTAGAAAGAGTATTGGTGGTTCCAAACTTCTTCCATTTAAGAATGATGGCGGCCATTGTGTTCATGGGGACCGTCAATGCTGCAGACATTTTTTGGTACGTTTCCACAGATCTGTGCCTCGACACAATCCTGTCTCAAATCTCTACGGACATTTCCTTTGACCTCATGGCTTGGTTTTTGCTCTGACATGCACTGTAAACTGTGGGACCTTATATAGACAGGTGTGTGCCTTTCCAAACCATGTCTAATGTATTGAATTTACCACAGGTGGACTCCAATCAAGTTGTAAAAACATCTCAAGGATGATCAATGGAATCAGGATGTCTGAGCTCATTTTCGAGTCTCATAGCAAAGGGTCTGAATACTTAAGTAAATACATTTGCAAAAATGTCTAAAAATCTGTTTTTGGTTTGTTATTATGGGGTTTTGTGTTTAGATTGATGAGGGGAAAACATATTCAATTTTATAATGAGGCTGTAACGTAACTAAATGTGGAATAAGTGAAGGGATCTGAATACTTAATGAATACACTGTATACCACTGGAAGAGGTTTCTATCATTGGCAGTTTTGTACACAGTCAGGTGATACGTGGTATAGAAAGTCCAATCTTAGGAGAGAACATGGGAGGCACTATACTGTGTGTCTGCAGGTGTCTATCTGGTCAAAACCACTGACACAGGTGCCCCTCCACCCTCTGGTGGGATGGATCATGTCTACAGAGAAACCTACATTCAAATACTTAGATGTGTGTGTATTGGGTATATGTTGTGAAATGATTAGATATTACTTGTTAGATATTACTGCTGTCGGAGCTAGAAACACAAGCATTTTGCTACACCCGCAATAACATTTGCTAAACACGTGTATGTGACCAATAAAATGTGATTCTGATTTGAAATAAACGTCCTATTTATCAAAGGTGCTTTTGGCTGGAGTCAAAATGACTCCAAAGGATTTGAGTTTGTTAAAAGTCCATAATGATACAGAAACACTAAACCAGGATTTAGATTTATTAAGAACAAGTTGATTGACAAAGTCATGAAAAATGGAATAAACCACATTTTGGCTGTGATAAAAGATATGCCTCAGGGGTCAAAATGATCCATGTCAGAACTATGGTTCAATGTAAATATGTAGTGGGTCTAAAGTTTGTTTTAAATGATCACTCATTAAACACGAATCAATCAACACATGCTTTTCTTTGAACGACTTAATATGATAATTAATTTTAATGAAATTAATGAAAAATAAACGTTTGGTTCCTCAACTGCGTTGCCCCTCCAGTCAGCAGATGGCGATGTGCGTCTTTTAGGTTCAGGCGACGCTGCCAGTGTGACGTATAATCTAGTGGACGGGACGCTCCTTCAACAACAACAGTTAGACACCTCGGTAGCTTTATAGCAAACATAGCTACAACATTCACTCTCTTTACACTGTTTTGGTGTATGTTAGTCGCTGTGTATTAAACACACTTCTGTCGTATGTACGTGTTGGCCCATTTAATTATATATTTACGTTGTTTGTCAGCTAGCTGGTTTGCTAAATTAGCTTAGAGCTAGGCTAGTTGCTAATGCTAGCTAGAGAACATCTCCGACCATGAGTTCACTAAGCTGCTCTCCTCCTGCTAAAGAAGAGGAGGTCTTCTGGACGGAGAAAGAAGCTCTCCTGAAAGAGGAGGAGGAAGAGAAGGATGTTACAATACAAAAACAAGTAGAGGGTGAGGCTGTTACCGTGAAAGAAGAAGAGAAAGACGTTTCAGTGAAAGAAAAGGAAGACTCGTTCAGAGTGAAAGAGGAGGAGGATGTTACAGTAAAAGAAGAGGAGGCGGAGAGAGAGGAGGATGCAGTTTATGGAGTGAAAGAGGAGGAGGGGGAGATGACTGGCACATCGATAAAGGAGGAGGAGGAGGAAGAAGAGGAAACTGGATATCTGGGCCCGCTTTCCCCAACGCATCTTAACGCATCCTATGGTTCTGACGGTGAACTCAGCCGTAAGATGGTTTTGAGAAACCGGGCCGTGATTAACACTAGTAAGTACTGTCTTAAAAACAGAGGCACAAACTCTGCAGTTGTTGAACTGATGTGTGGTGTTAAAGGGGAAATATGTAATTGCCACATTTATATTATTTATAGCCATTGATTCTTGAAGAATATAACACAACCACCTGTTGTACCCCATCAGAACGATTGATTTGGCTTTTTAAAAGGGACAACCTAGGATTTAAACAGCAACAAAATGGCTGCCCTGAGACTTGGTTTGGTAAACAGCTGAGGGATGGGGGCTGGAGAAATGTAACCACTCTCACATTCATAGAGAAAGCTATTGTAGCAACCTCAACCCAAAACCTAGCGACCTCATCAAGAAGTTCAGACATCTTGGCGTAACATTTCTAAAGTGTTGGCTTGACAGTCGCTGGACCAGATTTGAGTTCAGCTCAGGACTTCCCCCTGAATTCACTACACTATGAATACGTTTATAATGTTACTGTCTGCTTGATTTACAGTAGCGTCTCGTTACTCTGTTTGTGTAGAGAACTGTTTCTTAATGGATAGGCTATTGTACAACACAGAGAGCTATTTTCCTTCATTCAGGACATTTAGAATGACAACACATTACAGAGGAGCCTAGTGGGATTATTCACACAATTATCTGGTGATCAGGTTATGAAATGTCATGACAAAGACATTTTAGTTTCCATGTTTCACATGAAATATTAAATTATTTATAGTCCTAGGTCTATGTTATTGTTAGGTGAAGTTATGGAACCTACAGTAGGTCTATGTTGTTGTTAGGTGAAGTTATGGGTCCTACAGTAGGTCTATGTTGTTGTTAGGTGAAGTTATGGGTCCTACAGTAGGTCTATGTTGTTGTTAGGTGAAGTTATGTGTCCTACAGTAGGTATATGTTATTGTTAGGTGAAGTTATGGGTCCTACAGTAGGTCTATGTTGTTGTTAGGTGAAGTTATGGGTCCTACAGTAGGTCTATGTTGTTGTTAGGTGACGTTATGGGTCCTACAGTAGGTCTATGTTGTTGTTAGGTGAAGTTATGGGTCCTACAGTAGGTCTATGTTGTTGTTAGGTGACGTTATGGGTCCTACAGTAGGTCTATGTTGTTGTTAGGTGAAGTTATGGGTCCTACAGTAGGTCTATGTTGTTGTTAGGTGACGTTATGGGTCCTACAGTAGGTCTATGTTGTTGTTAGGTGAAGTTATGGGTCCTACAGTAGGTCTATGTTGTTGTTAGGTGACGTTATGGGTCCTACAGTAGGTCTATGTTGTTGTTAGGTGAAGTTATGGGTCCTACAGTAGGTCTATGTTGTTGTTAGGTGACGTTATGGGTCCTACAGTAGGTCTATGTTGTTGTTAGGTGAAGTTATGGGTCCTACAGTAGGTCTATGTTGTTGTTAGGTGACGTTATGGGTCCTACAGTAGGTCTATGTTGTTGTTAGGTGAAGTTATGGGTCCTACAGTAGGTCTATGTTGTTGTTAGGTGACGTTATGGGTCCTACAGTAGGTCTATGTTGTTGTTAGGTGAAGTTATGGGTCCTACAGTAGGTCTATGTTGTTGTTAGGTGACGTTATGGGTCCTACAGTAGGTCTATGTTGTTGTTAGGTGAAGTTATGGGTCCTACAGTAGGTCTATGTTGTTGTTAGGTGAAGTTATGGGTCCTACAGTAGGTCTATGTTGTTTTTATGGTATTGGTATGACTAGCGGTTTCCACATTAGCATGGAGGAGTTTCTGCAACCAAATTGCGTGTGCATTGCCATCGAGCGCCTATTTTAGCAAACACAGAAAGGGGCCTATATTGGTGACCAAAGGTTGCCTGGCACACTGCTTAGGGGTTCAGCAACTGTAATAACTTATTTCTAGCCTACAATCATCGATGTTACTACTAATGTGAAAACAAGACTAAATATGACTATTGTTGCTCACTTGACTGTCTTAAGACAATTATCAAATCATTTTAACATTCATTACAGACGTCAATTGTTGTACAACATCATGGCTACGCTGTTGGCATCACCTTTTACAGTGGATTTCTGCTGTTGTGGGCCTTTAACCATCTGTCTGACTTTGTTGTTCACACAGGAGAGAGACGTGACTATCGTGGATCCTCTGGGGAGCCTCAACAACATCATGAAGCTGACGAGGCAGAGAAGAGTCTCTCCAGATCAGAACACCTCAAGAAACACCAGTGGAGACCAACAGGGAAGAAATCTCACTGCTGCTCTGACTGTGGGAAGAGTTACTTAAGATCAAATTCAATAAAAGTACACATGATAATTCACACAGGGGAGAAATCTTATAGCTGTGATCAATGTGGGAAGAGTTTTACTCAGTCAAGCAGCCTGTTATCACACCAGAGAAAACACACAGGAGAGAAACATTACAGCTGTTATCAATGTGGGAAGAATTTTACTCAGTCAAGCAACCTGGTATCAGTCATCTAGTCATCTGATTGTACACCAGAGAACACACACAGGAGAGAAACCTCATAGCTGTGGTCAATGTGACAAGAGATACTCTGATAAAAGATCTCTGATCAAACATCAGAAAATACATTAATGATGGAGTTGTTTCATGATAGATTCAGATTCCATGTGGTTTTTGAGCTGTTAGTTTTAACAGGACAACCTCATCTCCAGACTCTCACACAAATGATTTCAACATGATATCGATGAGTGATGAAAAATAAGTGTTGCGTTCCTTTGTTTAACGACCTCTAAATGTAAATGCATCTCTCCAAAATGTAGCTGTCTGTCTTCTGCAGGTTGTCCTCTAACCAGGGAGGTAAAATATATCTCCCATTTCCATGTGTTTTTTTAGTTGTGGTTGTTTCAACAGCACCAACAACCTGATTTGTCCGCTAACCAGTGATACTTATTACTTATTACTTAATACTTATTTTCCACCATAATTTGCAAATAAATTCATTAAAAATCCTACAATGTGATTTTCTGGATTTTTTCTCATTTTGTCTGTCATAGTTGAAGTGTACCTATGATGAAAATTACAGGCCTCTCTCATCTTTTTAAGTGGGAGAACTTGCACAATTGGTGGCTGACTAAATACTTTTTTGCCCCACTGTACACTAAATACATGTAATATAGCCTATACAGTCTGACCCTTACATAACATTCTAACCACTAGGCTGCTGCCCCAATAATACACTATATACATGTAATATAGCCTATACAGTCTGACCCTTACATAACATTCTAACCACTAGGCTGCTGCCCCAATAATACACTATATACATGTAATATAGCCTATACAGTCTGACCCTTACATAACATTCTAACCACTAGGCTGCTGCCCCAATAATACACTATATACATGTAATATAGCCTATACAGTCTGATCCTTACATAACATTCTAACCACTAGGCTGCTGCCCCAATAATACACTATATACATGTAATATAGCCTATACAGTCTGATCCTTATATAACATTCTAACCACTAGGCTGCTGCCCCAATAATACACTATATACATGTAATATAGCCTATACAGTCTGACCCTTACATAACATCATCACTCCACTTTATGAATCTACCCTGCCGTCCCAATATTGTGAGAGGTGATATTCTCCTGGACCAAACAGCATCACAGGTGGTATTCTCCTGGACCAGACAGCATCACAGGTGATATTCTCCTGGACCAGACAGCATCACAGGTGATATTCTCCTGGACCAGACAGCATCACAGGTGATATTCTCCTGGACCAGACAGCATCACAGGTGGTATTCTCCTGGACCAGACAGCATCACAGGTGATATTCTTCTGGACCAGACAGCATCACAGGTGATATTCTCCTGGACCAGACAGCATCACAGGTGGTATTCTCCTGGACCAGACAGCATCACAGGTGATATTCTCCTGGAATACACTATATATACAACATTCCAACATCTAGTGGAAAGCCTTCCCAGAAGAGTGGAGGCTGTTATAGCAGCAAATGGGGGGGACTAAATCCATGCAAATGCCCATGATTTTGGATTGAGATGTTTGACGAGCAGGTGTCCACATACTTTTGTTGATTTCGCGTATATACTGCAGGCAGGCAGGCAGGCCCTCCACTCCTCTTCTCCCCCTCTTCTCTTCCCCCCCTCCTCTCCTCTCCTATTCTCCCCCCTCTCCTCTCCTCCCCCCTCCTCTCCTCTTCTCCCTTCTCTCCTCTTCTCCCCCTCTCCTCTTCTCCCTCTCCTCTTCTCCCTTCTCTCCTCTCCTCTTCTCCCCCTCTCCTCTCCTCTTCTCCCTTCTCTCCTCTCCTCTTCTCCCCCTCTCCTCTCCTCTTCTCCCTTCTCTCCTCTCCTCTTCTCCCCCTCTACTCTCCTCTTCTCCCTTCTCTCCTCTCCTCTTCTCCCCTCTCCTCTCCTCTCCTCTTCTCCCTTCTCTCCTCTCCTCTTCTCTCCCCTCTCCTCTTCTCCCTCCTCTCCTCTCCCTTCTCTCCTCTCCTCTTCTCTCCTCTTCTCTCGCCTCTCCTCTTCTCCCTTCTCTCCTCTTCTCCCTTCTCTCCTCCCCTCTTCTCCCTTCTCTCCTCTCCTCTTCTCCCCCCTCTCCTCTTCTCCCTTCTCTCCTCTTTTCCCCCTCTCATCTTCTCCCCCATCTCCTCTTCTCCTCCCTCTCCTCTCCTCTTCTCCTCCCTCTCCTCTCCTTTTCTCACCCCTCTCCTCCCTCTCCTCTTCTCCTCCCTCTCCTCTTCTCCCCCCTCCTCTTCTCCCCCTTTCCCCTTCTTCTACCTCCCCTTACTTTATTTAATATAAATTAAAGGATGGGAGGGAGACAGAGAGGGGGAGGGGAAGGGAAGTAGGGTAGAGAGGGAGGAGGGGGAGAGAGAGAGAATATATTTCTATCACTGTCTTTTCACCAGTGATGTCATCATAACCAGTAACCTGTTCCTCTCTTGGCCCAGCCTGACCCTGACATATAACATCATGCCTGTTGAGTTGACTTGGGTAACAGACCTCTACTAGCTTCTACACCACATCCCCCCTTCTCCTGCTCTAACATGAGACCTCACCAGTACTCATTTTGGGTGCTGGTACTGTTTATATTGAGGTGCTGGAACATTAAGCCAATATTCTATAAGAGGTGAACTCAAGCAGTAGAAAGTTAGAGGTGATATTATAGGACACACTATGTGTAACGTTGCTGCTCTGCCAGCAGTTTCCTGTGGAGTTTTTCTAATGTCAGTGTTTCCTGTATGTAGGTGGGTTTAACTGATCTTATCTGCTTAAAGGTTTGTCACGTCATAGAAGTAAGGAAGTAATGAGATAGAAGTCATAAAGCCCAGCAGTATTTCTCACTCTTTAGTCACTCTCTTCATGACAGTAGACTTGTTTCGTCAGTGGAGCCCCAGTTAGAGACAGATATGATACCTGCAGTGGTACTGATGACCCTGTTGTGGAGCACAGGTAGGATGCTGTTATGTTGATAGACACTGGTGACAGTTACTGAGATATGATTTAATATTGTAAGATATATTATAATTTGCAGGGTTAGTAAAATAACATGCAACTGGAAGCAGACAGTAAAAATGTGTCTCAAAGCAGGACAATGATGTGATCACCTGTAAATGTACTTTACTGTAGTCTAACTGTCCATCTGGGGACAGGCACTAATGTCAGTTAAGTTGTAATGGTGTCCTGCATCTGACTGTTGTATATTCAGTGTGTCAATGATTGATTGTATCTGTCTCTATGTAAATGAATGAGAGTATATATGATGCATTATATATTATAGTGTTATGTTAGAGTAGGAGAAGGGAGGGGTGTAGATGATAGAGGTCTATGAGCTGAGTCAAGATCAACAGGTCCAACACTATGAGAGAGAGAACGAGAGAGAGAGAGAGAGAGAGAGAGAGAGAGAGAGAGAGAAGGGGAGGGGAGAGAAATTGTCAAGGAAGGGCTCCACTAGGGCCCTCTCAGTCAGTCGGCTCCTCTAGGGCCCTCTCAGCCAGCCGGGTCCACTAGGGCCCTCTCAGTCAGCTGGCTAGACTAGGGCCCTCTCAGCCAGCCGGCTCCACTAGGGCCCTCTCAGTCAGTCGGCTCCTCTAGGGCCCTCTCAGCCAGCCGGGTCCACTAGGGCCCTCTCAGTCAGCTGGCTCCACTAGGGCCCTCTCAGCCAGCCGGCTCCACTAGGGCCCTCTCAGCCAACCGGCTCCACTAGGGCCCTCTCAGTCAGCCGGCTCCACTAGGGCACTCTCAGTGCCTGCTGGCTCCACTAAGGCCCTCTCAGCCAGCTGGCTCCACTAAGGCCCTCTCAGCCAGCCGGCTCCACAAGGGCCCTCTCAGCCAACCGGCTCCACTAGGGCCCTCTCAGCCAGCCGACTCCACTAGGGCCCTCTCAGCCAGCCGGCTCCACTAGGGCCCTCTCAGCCAGCCGGCTCCACTAGGGCCCTCTCAGTCAGCCGGCTCCACTAGGGCCCTCTCAGCGCCAGCTGGCTCCACTAAGGCCCTCTCAGCCAGCTGGCTCCACTAAGGCCCTCTCAGCCAGCCGGCTCCACAAGAGCCCTCTCAGCCAACCAGCTCCACTAGGGCCCTCTCAGCCAGCCGACTCCACTAGGGCCCTCTCAGCCAGCCGACTCCACTAGGGCCCTCTCAGCCAGCCGGCTCCACTAGGGCCCTCTCAGCCAGCCGGCTCCACTAGGGCCCTCTCAGTCAGCCGGCTCCACTAGGGCCCTCTCAGCGCCATCTGGCTCCACTAGGGCCCTCTCAGCCAGCTGGCTCCACTAAGGCCCTCTCAGCCAACCGGCTCCACTAGGGCCCTCTCAGCCAGCCGGCTCCACTAGGGCCCTCTCAGCCAGCTGGCTCCACTAAGGCCCTCTCAGCCAACCGGCTCCACTAGGGCCCTCTCAGCCAGCCGGCTCCACTAGGGCCCTCTCAGCCAGCCGGCTCCACTAGGGCCCTCTCAGCCAGCCGACTCCACTAGGGCCCTCTCAGCCAGCCGGCTCCACTAGGGCCCTCTCAGCGCCAGCTGGCTCCACTTAGGCCCTCTCAGCCAGCTGGCTCCACTAAGGCCCTCTCAGCCAGCCGGCTCCACTAGGGCCCTCTCAGCGCCAGCTGGCTCCACTTAGGCCCTCTCAGCCAGCTGGCTCCACTAAGGCCCTCTCAGCCAGCCGGCTCCACTAGGGCCCTCTCAGCCAGCCGGCTCCACTAGGGCCCTCTCAGCCAGCCGGCTCCACTAGGGCCCTCTCAGCCAGCCGGCTCCACTAGGGCCCTCTCAGCCAGCCGACTCCACTAGGGCCCTCTCAGCCAGCCGGCTCCACTAGGGCCCTCTCAGCGCCAGCTGGCTCCACTTAGGCCCTCTCAGCCAGCTGACTCCACTAAGGCCCTCTCAGCCAGCCGGCTCCACAAGGGCCCTCTCAGCCAACCGGCTCCACTAGGGCCCTCTCAGCCAGCCGACTCCACTAGGGCCCTCTCAGCCAGCCGACTCCACTAGGGCCCTCTCAGCCAGCCGGCTCCACTAGGGCCCTCTCAGTCAGCCGGCTCCACTAGGGCCCTCTCAGCGCCAGCTGGCTCCACTAGGGCCCTCTCAGCCAGCTGGCTCCACTAAGGCCCTCTCAGCCAACCGGCTCCACTAGGGCCCTCTCAGCCAGCCGGCTCCTCTAGGGCCCTCTCAGCCAGCCGGCTCCTCTAGGGCCCTCTCAGCCAGCCGGCTCCTCTAGGGCCCTCTCAGCCAGCCGGCTCCACTAGGGCCCTCTCAGCCAGCCGGGTCCACTAGGGCCCTCTCAGTCAGCTGGCTCCACTAGGGCCCTCTCAGCCAGCCGGCTCCACTAGGGCCCTCTCAGTCAGTCGGCTCCTCTAGGGCCCTCTCAGTCAGCCGGCTCCACTAGGGCCCTCTCAGCGCCATCTGGCTCCACTAGGGCCCTCTCAGCCAGCTGGCTCCACTAAGGCCCTCTCAGCCAACCGGCTCCACTAGGGCCCTCTCAGCCAGCCGGCTCCACTAGGGCCCTCTCAGCCAGCTGGCTCCACTAAGGCCCTCTCAGCCAACCGGCTCCACTAGGGCCCTCTCAGCCAGCCGGCTCCACTAGGGCCCTCTCAGCCAGCCGGCTCCACTAGGGCCCTCTCAGCCAGCCGACTCCACTAGGGCCCTCTCAGCCAGCCGGCTCCTCTAGGGCCCTCTCAGCCAGCCGGCTCCTCTAGGGCCCTCTCAGCCAGCCGGCTCCTCTAGGGCCCTCTCAGCCAGCCGGCTCCACTAGGGCCCTCTCAGCCAGCCGGGTCCACTAGGGCCCTCTCAGTCAGCTGGCTCCACTAGGGCCCTCTCAGCCAGCCGGCTCCACTAGGGCCCTCTCAGTCAGTCGGCTCCTCTAGGGCCCTCTCAGTCAGCCGGCTCCACTAGGGCCCTCTCAGCGCCATCTGGCTCCACTAGGGCCCTCTCAGCCAGCTGGCTCCACTAAGGCCCTCTCAGCCAACCGGCTCCACTAGGGCCCTCTCAGCCAGCCGGCTCCACTAGGGCCCTCTCAGCCAGCTGGCTCCACTAAGGCCCTCTCAGCCAACCGGCTCCACTAGGGCCCTCTCAGCCAGCCGGCTCCACTAGGGCCCTCTCAGCCAGCCGGCTCCACTAGGGCCCTCTCAGCCAGCCGACTCCACTAGGGCCCTCTCAGCCAGCCGGCTCCACTAGGGCCCTCTCAGCGCCAGCTGGCTCCACTTAGGCCCTCTCAGCCAGCTGGCTCCACTAAGGCCCTCTCAGCCAGCCGGCTCCACAAGGGCCCTCTCAGCCAACCGGCTCCACTAGGGCCCTCTCAGCCAGCCAACTCCACTAGGGCCCTCTCAGCCAGCCGACTCCACTAGGGCCCTCTCAGCCAGCCGGCTCCACTAGGGCCCTCTCAGCCAGCCGGCTCCACTAGGGCCCTCTCAGTCAGCCGGCTCCACTAGGGCCCTCTCAGCCAGCCGGCTCCACTAGGGCCCTCTCAGCCAGCCGACTCCACTAGGGCCCTCTCAGCCAGCCGGCTCCACTAGGGCCCTCTCAGCGCCAGCTGGCTCCACTTAGGCCCTCTCAGCCAGCTGGCTCCACTAAGGCCCTCTCAGCCAGCCGGCTCCACAAGGGCCCTCTCAGCCAACCGGCTCCACTAGGGCCCTCTCAGCCAGCCGACTCCACTAGGGCCCTCTCAGCCAGCCGACTCCACTAGGGCCCTCTCAGCCAGCCGGCTCCACTAGGGCCCTCTCAGCCAGCCGGCTCCACTAGGGCCCTCTCAGTCAGCCGGCTCCACTAGGGCCCTCTCAGCGCCAGCTGGCTCCACTAGGGCCCTCTCAGCCAGCTGGCTCCACTAAGGCCCTCTCAGCCAACCGGCTCCACTAGGGCCCTCTCAGCCAGCCGGCTCCACTAGGGCCCTCTCAGCCAGCCGACTCCACTAGGGCCCTCTCAGCCAGCCGGCTCCACTAGGGCCCTCTCAGCGCCAGCTGGCTCCACTTAGGCCCTCTCAGCCAGCTGACTCCACTAAGGCCCTCTCAGCCAGCCGGCTCCACAAGGGCCCTCTCAGCCAACCGGCTCCACTAGGGCCCTCTCAGCCAGCCGACTCCACTAGGGCCCTCTCAGCCAGCCGACTCCACTAGGGCCCTCTCAGCCAGCCGGCTCCACTAGGGCCCTCTCAGTCAGCCGGCTCCACTAGGGCCCTCTCAGCGCCAGCTGGCTCCACTAGGGCCCTCTCAGCCAGCTGGCTCCACTAAGGCCCTCTCAGCCAACCGGCTCCACTAGGGCCCTCTCAGCCAGCCGGCTCCTCTAGGGCCCTCTCAGCCAGCCGGCTCCTCTAGGGCCCTCTCAGCCAGCCGGCTCCTCTAGGGCCCTCTCAGCCAGCCGGCTCCACTAGGGCCCTCTCAGCCAGCCGGGTCCACTAGGGCCCTCTCAGTCAGCTGGCTCCACTAGGGCCCTCTCAGCCAGCCGGCTCCACTAGGGCCCTCTCAGTCAGTCGGCTCCTCTAGGGCCCTCTCAGCCAGCCGGGTCCACTAGGGCCCTCTCAGTCAGCTGGATCCACTAGGGCCCTCTCAGCCAGCCGGCTCCACTAGGGCCCTCTCAGTCAGCCGGCTCCACTAGGTCCCTCTCAGCCAGCCGACTCCACTAGGGCCCTCTCAGCCAGCCGACTCCACTAGGGCCCTCTCAGCCAGCCGGCTCCACTAGGGCCCTCTCAGTCAGCCGGCTCCACTAGGGCCCTCTCAGCGCCAGCCGGCTCCACTAGGGCCCTCTCAGCCAGCTGGCTCCACTAAGGCCCTCTCAGCCAACCGGCTCCACTAGGGCCCTCTCAGCCAGCCGGCTCCTCTAGGGCCCTCTCAGCCAGCCGGCTCCACTAGGGCCCTCTCAGCCAGCTGGCTCCACTAAGGCCCTCTCAGCCAACCGGCTCCACTAGGGCCCTCTCAGCCAGCCGGCTCCTCTAGGGCCCTCTCAGCCAGCCGGCTCCTCTAGGGCCCTCTCAGCCAGCCGGCTCCTCTAGGGCCCTCTCAGCCAGCCGGCTCCTCTAGGGCCCTCTCAGCCAGCCGGCTCCACTAGGGCCCTCTCAGCCAGCCGGGTCCACTAGGGCCCTCTCAGTCAGCTGGCTCCACTAGGGCCCTCTCAGCCAGCCGGCTCCACTAGGGCCCTCTTAGTCAGTCGGCTCCTCTAGGGCCCTCTCAGCCAGCCGGGTCCACTAGGGCCCTCTCAGTCAGCTGGATCCACTAGGGCCCTCTCAGCCAGCCGGCTCCACTACGGCCCTCTCAGTCAGCCGGCTCCACTAGGTCCCTCTCAGCCAGCTGGCTCCACTAAGGCCCTCTCAGCCAGCTGGCTCCACTAGGGCCCTCTCAGCCAACCGGCTCCACTAGGGCCCTCTCAGTCAGCCGGCTCCACTAGGGCCCTCTCAGCGCCAGCTGGCTCCACTAAGGCCCTCTCAGCCAGCTGGCTCCACTAAGGCCCTCTCAGCCAACCGGCTCCACTAGGGCCCTCTCAGCCAGCCGACTCCACTAGGGCCCTCTCAGCCAGCCGACTCCACTAGGGCCCTCTCAGTCAGCCGGCTCCACTAGGTCCCTCTCAGCCAGCTGGCTCCACTAAGGCCCTCTCAGCCAGCTGGCTCCACTAGGGCCCTCTCAGCCAACCGGCTCCACTAGGGCCCTCTCAGTCAGCCGGCTCCACTAGGGCCCTCTCAGCGCCAGCTGGCTCCACTAAGGCCCTCTCAGCCAGCTGGCTCCACTAAGGCCCTCTCAGCCAACCGGCTCCACTAGGGCCCTCTCAGCCAGCCGACTCCACTAGGGCCCTCTCAGCCAGCCGACTCCACTAGGGCCCTCTCAGTCAGCCGGCTCCACTAGGTCCCTCTCAGCCAGCTGGCTCCACTAAGGCCCTCTCAGCCAGCTGGCTCCACTAGGGCCCTCTCAGCCAACCGGCTCCACTAGGGCCCTCTCAGTCAGCCGGCTCCACTAGGGCCCTCTCAGCGCCAGCTGGCTCCACTAAGGCCCTCTCAGCCAGCTGGCTCCACTAAGGCCCTCTCAGCCAACCGGCTCCACTAGGGCCCTCTCAGCCAGCCGACTCCACTAGGGCCCTCTCAGCCAGCCGACTCCACTAGGGCCCTCTCAGCCAGCCGGCTCCACTAGGGCCCTCTCAGCCAGCCGGGTCCACTAGGGCCCTCTCAGTCAGCTGGCTCCACTAGGGCCCTCTCAGCCAGCCGGCTCCACTAGGGCCCTCTCAGTCAGTCGGCTCCTCTAGGGCCCTCTCAGCCAGCCGGGTCCACTAGGGCCCTCTCAGTCAGCTGGATCCACTAGGGCCCTCTCAGCCAGCCGGCTCCACTAGGGCCCTCTCAGTCAGCCGGCTCCACTAGGTCCCTCTCAGCCAGCTGGCTCCACTAAGGCCCTCTCAGCCAGCTGGCTCCACTAGGGCCCTCTCAGCCAACCGGCTCCACTAGGGCCCTCTCAGTCAGCCGGCTCCACTAGGGCCCTCTCAGCGCCAGCTGGCTCCACTAAGGCCCTCTCAGCCAGCTGGCTCCACTAAGGCCCTCTCAGCCAACCGGCTCCACTAGGGCCCTCTCAGCCAGCCGACTCCACTAGGGCCCTCTCAGCCAGCCGACTCCACTAGGGCCCTCTCAGTCAGCCGGCTCCACTAGGTCCCTCTCAGCCAGCTGGCTCCACTAAGGCCCTCTCAGCCAGCTGGCTCCACTAGGGCCCTCTCAGCCAGCTGGCTCCACTAAGGCCCTCTCAGCCAGCTGGCTCCACTAGGGCCCTCTCAGCCAACCGGCTCCACTAGGGCCCTCTCAGTCAGCCGGCTCCACTAGGGCCCTCTCAGCGCCAGCTGGCTCCACTAAGGCCCTCTCAGCCAGCTGGCTCCACTAAGGCCCTCTCAGCCAACCGGCTCCACTAGGGCCCTCTCAGCCAGCCGGCTCCACAAGGGCCCTCTCAGCCAACCGGCTCCACTAGGGCCCTCTCAGCCAGCCGACTCCACTAGGGCCCTCTCAGCCAGCCGACTCCACTAGGGCCCTCTCAGCCAGCCGGCTCCACTAGGGCCCTCTCAGTCAGCCGGCTCCACTAGGGCCCTCTCAGCGCCAGCTGGCTCCACTAGGGCCCTCTCAGCCAGCTGGCTCCACTAAGGCCCTCTCAGCCAACCGGCTCCACTAGGGCCCTCTCAGCCAGCCGGCTCCACTAGGGCCCTCTCAGTCAGCCGGCTCCACTAGGGCCCTCTCAGCGCCAGCTGGCTCCACTAAGGCCCTCTCAGCCAGCCGGCTCCACTAAGGCCCTCTCAGCCAGCCGGCTCCACTAGGGCCCTCTCAGCCAGCCAACTCCACTAGGGCCCTCTCAGCCAGCCGACTCCACTAGGGCCCTCTCAGCCAGCCGACTCCACTAGGGCCCTCTCAGCCAGCCGGCTCCACTAGGGCCCTCTCAGCCAGCCGGCTCCACTAGGGCCCTCTCAGTCAGCCGGCTCCACTAGGGCCCTCTCAGCGCCAGCTGGCTCCACTAAGGCCCTCTCAGCCAGCTGGCTCCACTAAGGCCCTCTCAGCCAACCGGCTCCACTAGGGCCCTCTCAGCCAGCCGGGTCCACTAGGGCCCTCTCAGTCAGCTGGCTCCACTAGGGCCCTCTCAGCCAGCCGGCTCCACTAGGGCCCTCTCAGTCAGCCGGCTCCACTAGGGCCCTCTCAGCGCCAGCTGGCTCCACTAAGGCCCTCTCAGCCAGCTGGCTCCACTAAGGCCCTCTCAGCCAGCCGGCTCCACAAGGGCCCTCTCAGCCAACCGGCTCCACTAGGGCCCTCTCAGCCAGCCGACTCCACTAGGGCCCTCTCAGCCAGCCGACTCCACTAGGGCCCTCTCAGCCAGCCGGCTCCACTAGGGCCTTCTCAGCCAGCCGGCTCCACTAGGGCCCTCTCAGTCAGCCGGCTCCACTAGTGCCCTCTCAGCGTGAGCTGGCTCCACTAGGGCCCTCTCAGCCAGCTGGCTCCACTAAGGCCCTCTCAGCCAACCGGCTCCACTAGGGCCCTCTCAGCCAGCCGGCTCCACTAGGGCCCTCTCAGCCAGCCGGTTCCACTAGGGCCCTCTCAGCCAGCCGGCTCCACTAGGGCCCTCTCAGCCAGCCGACTCCACTAGGGCCCTCTCAGCCAGCCGGCTCCACTAGGGCCCTCTCAGCGCCAGCTGGCTCCACTTAGGCCCTCTCAGCCAGCTGACTCCACTAAGGCCCTCTCAGCCAGCCGGCTCCACAAGGGCCCTCTCAGCCAACCGGCTCCACTAGGGCCCTCTCAGCCAGCCGACTCCACTAGGGCCCTCTCAGCCAGCCGACTCCACTAGGGCCCTCTCAGCCAGCCGGCTCCACTAGGGCCCTCTCAGTCAGCCGGCTCCACTAGGGCCCTCTCAGCGCCAGCCGGCTCCACTAGGGCCCTCTCAGTCAGCCGGCTCCACTAGGGCCCTCTCAGCGCCAGCCGACTCCACTAGGGCCCTCTCAGCCAACCGGCTCCACTAGGGCCCTCTCAGCCAGCCGGCTCCACTAGGGCCCTCTCAGCCAGCCGGCTCCACTAGGGCCCTCTCAGCCAGCCGGCTCCACTAGGGCCCTCTCAGCCAGCCGGCTCCACTAGGGCCCTCTCAGTCAGCCGGCTCCACTAGGGCCCTCTCAGCGCCAGCTGGCTCCACTAGGGCCCTCTCAGCCAGCTGGCTCCACTAAGGCCCTCTCAGCCAACCGGCTCCACTAGGGCCCTCTCAGCCAGCCGGCTCCACTAGGGCCCTCTCAGCCAGCCGGCTCCACTAGGGCCCTCTCAGCCAGCCGGCTCCACTAGGGCCCTCTCAGCCAGCCGACTCCACTAGGGCCCTCTCAGCCAGCCGGCTCCACTAGGGCCCTCTCAGCGCCAGCTGGCTCCACTTAGGCCCTCTCAGCCAGCTGGCTCCACTAAGGCCCTCTCAGCCAGCCGGCTCCACAAGGGCCCTCTCAGCCAACCGGCTCCACTAGGGCCCTCTCAGCCAGCCGGCTCCACTAGGGCCCTCTCAGCCAGCCGGCTCCACTAGGGCCCTCTCAGCCAGCCGACTCCACTAGGGCCCTCTCAGCCAGCCGGCTCCACTAGGGCCCTCTCAGCCAGCCGGCTCCACTAGGGCCCTCTCAGCCAGCCGGCTCCACTAGGGCCCTCTCAGCCAGCCGGCTCCACTAGGGCCCTCTCAGCCAGCCGGCTCCACTGGGGCCCTCTCAGCCAGCCGGCTCCACTAGGGCCCTCTCAGCCAGCCGACTCCACTAGGGCCCTCTCAGCCAGCCGGCTCCACTAGGGCCCTCTCAGCCAACCGGCTCCACTAGGGCCCTCTCAGCCAACCGACTCCACTAGGGCCCTCTCAGCCAGCCGGCTCCACTAGGGCCCTCTCAGCCAGCCGGCTCCACTAGGGCCCTCTCATATATTAATTAGTGATGGATGTCAATTAGTGATGCATATTAATTAGTGATGGATATTAATTAGTGATGCTATTAATTAGTGATGGATGTTAATTAGTGATGGATATTAATTAGTGATGGATATTAATTAGTGATGGATATTAATTAGTGATGGATATTAATTAGTCTAGTACATAACTCAACTCTCTCCTTGACCCCCACCAGTCTAGTACATAACTCAACACTCTCCCTGACCCCCACCAGTCTAGTACATAACTCATCTCTCTCCCTGACCCCCACCAGTCTAGTACATAACTCATCTCTCTCCCTGACCCCCACCAGTATGGTACATAACTCATCTCTCTCCCTGACCCCCACCAGTCTAGTACATAACTCAACTCTCTCCCTGACCCCCACCAGTCTAGTACATAACTCAACTCTCTCCAACACAATTTCATTCCTACCTTTTGTTTGTTTTCATCCCAAGGGAAAGGTTTGGAAACACCTACACATACATTAACACAGAAACAGCACAATTCATCTCATATGACCTAGTAGTCCTGTAGAGCTGTTTAACATCCACACAATATACACTACATTACATCCTCCATATAATTCATCTCATATGACCTAGTAGTCCTGTAGAGCTCTTTAACATCCACACAGTATAGCTGGGTCTCCCTGTTCTGTCCCTATGTGTCCACTGCCCTGCAGAGCCCCAACCCAACACATCCCTCTCAGCTTTAGGGTCTTAGTGAAACATTCATTATTGGTTTCAGGTGTGTTAGGTCAAGGCCAGAGTGACAACACACAGGACAGCAGACCCCCAGGGCAGGACTGAACAACCCAGCAGCTATTGAAAACAGGAAGTGGGCATCTTTTCAATACAGACTCCTTTTGTTGTACTGTTTTCAATATAAGACATCCAGACCTTATTCAAGTTGTCCAGTAAACCCGTATAAGAGGTGAACTGAAGCAGTAGAAAGTTAGAGGTGATATTATAGGACACACTATGTGTAACTTTGCTGCTCTGCCAGCAGTTTCCTGTGGAGTTTTTCTAACGTCAGTGTTTCCTGTTGTTATGTGGATTTAACTGATCTTATCTGCTTAAAAGTTTGTCACGTCATAGATGTGATCTGAGTCAAACTCAACAGGCCTGATGCTATATGTCAGGAAGAGAGAGAGAACGAGAGAGAGAAAGGAGGGGGTAGTGGAGAGAGAGAGGAGGGGAGGGGACAGAGGAGAGAGTAGTGGAGAGAGAGAGGAGGGGAGGAGACAGAGGAGAGAGTAGTGGAGAGAGAGAGGAGGGGAGGGGACAGAGGAGAGAGAGAGGAGGGGAGGGCAGAGGAGAGAGTAGTGGAGAGAGAGACGAGGGGAGGGGACAGAGGAGAGAGTAGTGGAGAGAGAGAGGAGGGGAGGGGACATAGGAGAGAGTAGTGGAGAGAGAGAGGAGGGGAGGAGACAGAGGAGAGAGTAGTGGAGAGAGAGAGGAGGGGAGGGGACAGAGGAGAGAGTAGTGGAGAGAGAGAGAGAGGAGGGGAGGGGACAGAGGAGAGAGTAGTGGAGAGAGAGAGGAGGGGAGGGGACAGAGGAGAGAGTAGTGGAGAGAGAGAGGAGGGGAGGGGACAGAGGAGAGAGTAGTGGAGAGAGAGGAGGGGAGGGGACAGAGGAGAGAGTAGTGGAGAGAGAGGAGGGGAGGGGACAGAGGAGAGAGTAGTGGAGAGAGAGAGGAGGGGAGGGGACAGAGGAGAGAGTAGTGGAGAGAGAGAGGTGGGGAGGGGACAGGCCAAGGGAAGTAGACGTGATGAGGGTGCTGCAGTGACCCCCCAAAAATACAAGAATACAAACATTTAAATTGAATCTTTTACTTTTTGGAAAACCATTTCCCCCCTAGTAGTCCAGTACTGTATCAGCGGTTTGATAAACCCTTCTGTAGGGAGCCCAAAATAACATTATTTCTATGGGCCTGCATCCTAATCCCTACCTGTAGTCTACCTACCTCTGGTATAATTAATTTCCACCTCTCACTCCATCAGTGTTGCTTGTCCATCTTCCTGAATTAAAAGATGAACAGATCAATATTGCTGGCATAACATCATTAAATATTGCTAAATTATTTAGTTATAGTGTGGATGTAGGGCTGTTTTTAGTATGTAATGAGCACCCAGATGCTGCGTATTCAACACAATAATATCAGACAGACCAGCTGGCCCGTGCTGCCTCCGTGTTGACTACTATGTTGCAATGTGAATATTATCAGAGTTGTCTTGTTGATACTAAATGTTTCAGTTTCTCCGAGCCGCCTCGTTCATTTATACAATGTTTCAATATTATCAGAGCCACCTTGTTGATGCAATGCTTCAGTGTTCACAGAATGTTTCCTTTCCCTGGAGAATAATGCAGACAGGCAAATACAACATGATCTGGGTGCAGACATCATTAGGAACATCTCTGAATGCAGAGCAACAATGTAGGTGGGAAGAACATGAGACAATGACACTGTCATAGTCCACTATACGAACCGCTCCACAAGGGTGACTTCATATACATTATAGCAGGGGGTCAACAAGGTTTTTCATGAGTGACAATTTACAATTGATCCTACAATTTCTAAAGACCTGCGTGACTGTAATTATTTTCATATTATTTTATGCTACTCAACTGTGCCAAAAAAAAACGGAATATTTCTAGCTGGCTACTGGACAGAAACGTTGTCCATTCAACCACAGGCAACGGAGCCCCACTATGCATTGCCTTCCTGTATGGAGGCGCTGTCCAATCAGCGGTGTGCCCTTAAGGTAAAGGTTAAATATTGTATTGTTTTTGTTCATTTCTGAGTGATGTTCTATCGATTTCTTGCGTCATTTCATGTTTTCATGTGTATCTGAGTTATTTGCCTTCAAGCAGGCAGAAATATGTCCGGTATGACGTCGCACCGTGATTATTTATTATTATTATTTAACGTTATTCATACACGTCAGATTTCAATACTGGATGATTTAACTCGGGAGGTCTTCTCTCGAATGAGCCATTGATCATATTTTTGTGATATTCCTGCCTTGAGAAACTGGTAATTTAACGGAGGGTCTAACACGTTTCTCCTATTTGTCTGCCTCTTTAGTCCAGGATGCATTGCGTGGTGCCTTTGCCAGAGACATTATAGAAAAGGAGATAGGAATCCAATTTAATGAAACAATATGTAACGCCCTTCCCAGCAGACTGTTGACCAATCACGTTCAGGTTGTCATGCTGCGTCACGCGGTTGTTAAGATAATCGTCACGCAATCCCTTCTCATAGTCAGTATACTTCATGTCGAAAGTACGTAATGCCAATTTTCCAATGCTATACGATACTACAGATAGCAAGTTAATTACCTCACATCTCGGAAAAGATTAGTAATGTTGTACTTCTTGTTGACTAAATTCGTGTTAATGTTGGGTTTTTGAGCTAGCGCCCAGTAGACTCCATTCACTCCGTGAAATCTGCCGTTGTGATTTAAACTCCACTCTGGGAGACACATCGATCTGCAGGTTGAACATGGTGAGATTGGAGACTCCTAAATTGATAGTGCAGTTTGTTTAGGTGATTTAACAGCTAGTTAGCTACTTCACATGCTGATATTGTCTTTGGTATTATTGTGTGTAGATACATTTAGCCAGCCAGCCAGCCCGCCCACACAGAGTGCATTGCATTGTGGATGTTGTAGTCGACTTGAGCTGCAACCGATTTCCACACGGATTTTCCATCTTGTTACAACCTTATTATTAGGGAAGCACCGATAGTATATTTTTGGCCGATACCGATATCCAATATTTTCCTTGCCAAAAAGAAACTATACCGATAACCGATATAAAACATTTTGCAACCTTTTAAGCATTCTAGTACAGTTAAATAATTAATGTCTGGGGACATTTCTGTTAGGTTTTGCTCTTCTCCAAATACTACTTTCGAGTTTATAGTATAGTGAATGAGCTTCAACTGGTGGAGGGATTCTACACACCCCATTTAGCCATACCCTAGGTTTATCTGTATTTCTACACATCCCATTTAGCCATACCCTAGGTTTATCTGTATTTCTACACATCCCATTTAGCCATACCCTAGGTTTAGCTGTATTTCTACACACCCCATTTAGCCATACCCTAGGTTTATCTGTATTTCTACACAACCCATTTAGCCATACCCTAGGTTTATCTGTATTTCTACACACCCCATTTAGCCATACCCTAGGTTTATCTGTATTTCTACACACCCCATTTAGCCATACCCTAGGTTTATCTGTATTTATACAGCCCCAAACTACTTCCTAACGCTTAGAACACACCGACTGCATCACAGCTGCATAACATTTTACACAGCTAGGCAACTATACTGATGCAGGTACCTTTTACACAGCTAGGCAACTATACTGATGCAGGTCCCTTTTACACAGCTAGGCAACTATACTGATGCAGGTACCTTTTACACAGCTAGGCAACTATACTAATGCAGGTCCCTTTTACACAGCTAGGCAACTATACTGATGCAGGTACCTTTTACACAGCTAGGCAACTATTCTGATGCAGGTACCTTTTACACAGCTAGGCAACTATACTGATGCAGGTACCTTTTACACAGCTAGGCAACTATACTAATGCAGGTCCCTTTTACACAGCTAGGCAACTATACTGATGCAGGTACCTTTTACACAGCTAGGCAACTATTCTGATGCAGGTACCTTTTACACAGCTAGGCAACTATACTGATGCAGGTACCTTTTACACTGCTAGGCAACTATACTGATGCAGGTACCTTTTGCAGGTGGTCATATGCGGTTGGACACATGGAGGAGATGCTAGATAAATAAGTTATGCTAGTTACTACTAGTTAAATGTGGTTAGTTAGCTAGCTAGCTAACCTAGCCAATGAGGTGTGTGTGAAAGATGCTAGTTACTACCCCTGATAACTTTCCCTAATAATAATGTTTAAAAGAGTGTGAGTGTGTATGCTAGATAAATAGTAATGGAAATGGTAGATACTCCGTAATACATTTTTCACTGAGACATCATGGCGTGTCCATCAATTTAAATCCCAACTTGTAATGAAAGTATAAATATGAAAAAAATCCACAATGTATTGGACAGAACTATGAGGTCTAAAGGTCTGGCTTTCCAAGACATTCTGTTCATCTGCAAGCAGACCTGATGATTGTAGATGGAGGGAGAACCTGTTATTTAAAATGGAAGAATATAACTTCCTGTAGCCTATATAATGTAACAATGACAATAATCCCTTCATATATACTGTAGTTGAAGGTTCTTTTAGTGTCATAAAAAGTGTTCATTAAAACAAATCAGGATGTTTGGTGGATGGATTCAGTGTAGATGTTCTGCTGTGTATCGAGGGGTTTATATGAAAGTGGTAGATTTGTAATTCTTTACCAGAGAAAGTTGTGGATTACTTTTATTTGGGTGACCTCAGTCTTTGACAATTCAGCTACTTTGTTAACAGTCCTACTGTAATGTTCTGGGTGTAGCTGGTGCAGAGGAGTCAGGACAGTAGAGATGAGTAACACATGTAACTTTACTCAAATATTCCAATAACGTGTCATAAATACAGAGTCCACAGTAACAGACCAAACATACATAAAACAATCCCGCACAAAAACCATGGGGAAAACAGAGGGTTCAATAATGAACATGTCATTTGGAATTGGAACCAGGCGTGTAAAACAAAGACAAAACAAATGGAAAATGAAAAGTGGATCGGCGAAGGCTAGAAGGCCGGTGGCGAAGGCTAGAAGGCCGGTGGCGAAGGCTAGAAGGCCGGTGACGAAGGCTAGAAGGCCGGTGGCGAAGGCTAGAAGGCCGGTGACGAAGGCTAGAATGCCGGTGGCGATGGCTAGAAGGCCCGTGACGTCGCTGCCCAAACAAGGAGCGGGACCGACTTCTGTGGAAGTTGTAACAGTACCCCCCCTTGACGCGCAGGGCGATCCGGATGGAGATGGTGGAACTCCCACGGCAACGAAGGGTCCAAAATGTCCTCCACCGACACCCAGCATCTCTCCTCCGGACCGTACCCCTCCCACTCCACGAGGTACTGAAGGCCTTTCGCCCGACGCCTCGAGTCCATTATGGCTCAAACAGCATACGCCGGGCCCCCCTTGATGTCCAGAGGGGGTGGAGGAACCACCTGCACCTCAGACTCCTGTAGTGGACCAGCCACCACCGGCCTGAGGAGAGACACATGGAACGAGGGGTTAATACGGTAATTGGGGGGAAGATGCAACCTGTAGCAAACCTCGTTCAGTCTCCTCAGGACTTTGAATGGCCCCACAATCCGCAGGCCCAGCTTCCGTCAGGGCAGGCGGAGGGGCAGGTTTCGGGTCGAGAGCCAGACCGGTGAAAACCCGATGGCGGAGGTGAAAACCAGAGGTAAGGCTGACCGAGACCCCAGACGTTCCATGAACGCCCTACAGACCCTTGACGTGAACTGGGGACCTCGGTCAGACACTATAACCTCAGGCAGATCCACAACGACCAGGATCGTGAGGGAGGAAGATCCTTGAGGAAGTCCACAGAAAGGTGCAACCAAGGTCATTGTGGAATGGGTAAGGGCTGTAACGTCCCTCTGGGCAGGTGGGGGGGAGTGGGCTCTGTACGTAACACCTGCTCGATGTCCACGTCCAGCTCCCACACTACCGATGCCACCAAGCAAGAGGCCGGAAGTTCGGGAGTGTGATCTATGGACCGCTCCTCTGTGTCATACATCCGGGACAGTGTGTCTGCCTTAGCTTTCTGGGAACCTGGTCTGTAGGACAGTGCGTCTGCCTTAGCATTCTGGGAACCTGGTCTGTAGGACAGTGCGTCTGCCTTAGCATTCTGGGAACCTGGTCTGTAGGACAGTGCGTCTGCCTTAGCGTTCTGGGAACCTGGTCTGTAGGACAGTGTGTCTGCCTTAGCGTTCTGGGAACCTGGTCTGTAGGACAGTGCATCTGCCTTAGCGTTCTGGGAACCTGGTCTGTAGGACAGTGCGTCTGCCTTAGCGTTCTGGGAACCTGGTCTGTAGGACAGTGTGTCTGCCTTAGCGTTCTGGGAACCTGGTCTGTAGGACAGTGTGTCTGCCTTAGCATTCTGGGAACCTGGTCTGTAGGACAGTGTGTCTGCCTTAGCATTCTGGGAACCTGGTCTGTAGGACAGTGTGTCTGCCTTAGCGTTCTGGGAACCTGGTCTGTAGGACAGTGTGTCTGCCTTAGCATTCTGGGAACCTGGTCTGTAGGACAGTGTGTCGTCCTTAGCGTTCTGGGAACCTGGTCTGTAGGACAGTGTGTCTGCCTTAGCGTTCTGGGAACCTGGTCTGTAGGACAGTGTGTCTGCCTTAGCATTCTGGGAACCTGGTCTGTAGGACAGTGAAAACAAAAAGGGTGGGGAGGGTTCAGTCTCCACCTTGCCTGGCGAGGGTTCAGTCTCCTCCTTGCCTGGCGAGGGTTCAGTCTCCACCTTGCCTGGCGAGGGTTCAGTCTCCACCTTGCCTGGCGAGGGTTCAGTCTCCACCTTGCCTGGTGAGGGTTCAGTCTCCACCTTGCCTGGCGAGGGTTCAGTCTCCACCTTGCCTGGCGAGGGTTCAGTCTCCACCTTGCCTGGCGA
The DNA here is from genome assembly GCF_002021735.2 of Oncorhynchus kisutch. Taxonomy (NCBI): domain Eukaryota; kingdom Metazoa; phylum Chordata; class Actinopteri; order Salmoniformes; family Salmonidae; genus Oncorhynchus; species Oncorhynchus kisutch. The sequence goes on along the minus strand of NW_022262993.1, from coordinate 49,855 downwards.
GGGTTCAGTCTCCACCTTGCCGGGCGAGGGTTCAGTCTCCACCTTGCCGGGCGAGGGTTCAGTCTCCACCTTGCCTGGCGAGGGTTCAGTCTCCACCTTGCCTGGCGAGGGTTCAGTCTCCACCTTGCCTGGCGAGAGTTCAGTCTCCACCTTGCCTGGCGAGGGTTCAGTCTCCACCTTGCCTGGGGAGGGTTCAGTCTCCCGGTCCCCCACGTCATAGTCTCGCTCCGCCGGAAAAGAAAGCACAGGGGCGGACCTTTAGTGGCGTACCCGAGCGCTGAGAGAGCATGGCTCCCCACCCAGATCCGGATGAGCCAGCAGGGGAGCCGAGGTAAACAGAGCCCTCAGGTGACCAAAAGCCCTGTCCGCCTCAGCTGTCCACTGCAGTCGCACCGGTCCCCCCTTCAGCAGTGAGGTAATGGGAGTCGCTACCTGACCAAAGCCCGGATAAACCTCCGGTAGTAGTTGGCTACCTGACCAAAGCCCCGGATAAACCTCCGGTAGTAGTTGGCTACCTGACCAAAGCCCCGGATAAACCTCTGGTAGTAGTTGGCTACCTGACCAAAGAAAATCCCGGAAAATCTCGTCTACAAAGGCCTGGAAGACATCAACCCGTACGGCATGACAAGGTACTCATAGTGCCCTGAGGTGGTACTAAATGAAGTCTTCCACTTGTCCCCCTCCCGGATACACACCAGGTTGTAAGCGCTCCTGAGATCCAATTTTGTGAAGAAGCCCTGTGCATTGACTCTATCGCACTGGATATGAGAGGCAGGAGGTAGCAGCAGGCAATATCAGTGTGAACACATCTGATTGGACTAGATCCATGTTGAGGTGAGACACGTCTGATTGGACTAGATCCATGTTGCGGTGAGACACGTCTGATTGGACTAGATCCATGTTGAGATGAGACACGTCTGATTGGACTAGATCCATGTTGAGGTGAGACACGTCTGATTGGACTAGATCCATGTTGAGGTGAGACACGTCTGATTGGACTAGATCCATGTTGAGGTGAGACACGTCTGATTGGACTAGATCCATTTTGAGGTGAGACCATTCCATGTGTTTATTGGTTTGTATGAGAAGGCAGTTTGGGAGAAGGTGGTGGACCGTTTGAGGATTCTACAGTTCCCCTGGTGGAGGTTCATGGATCACTGATATTTAAGTCTGAGGTTGATGAAAACAAATTTGGTGCTGCAATGTTGTGTGTTATCTTGAATACCAGGCAGATGTTGGAGTACAGAATGAAATGGAGAGGAGAGGGGAGGGGAGGAGAGGAGAAGGGGAGGAGAAGAGAAGAGAGGAGAGGAGAAGAGAGGGGGAGAAGAGGAGAAGAGAGGAAAGGAGAGGAGAAGGAGAGGAGAAGCGAGGGGGAGTAGAGGAGAAGCGAGGGGGAGAAGGGGAGGAGAGGAGAGGAGAAGCGAGGGGGAGTAGAGGAGAAGAGAGGGGGAGAAGAGGAGAAGAGGACAAGAGAGGGGGAGAAGAGGAGAGAGGGGAGTGGAGGGGAAGAAGAGAGGGGGAGAAGAGGAGGGAGGGGAGGGGAGGGAGGGAGGGGAAGAAGAGAGGGGGAGAAGGGGGAGGAGAGGGGAGGGGAACAGGAGAATAGAGAGGGGGAGAAGGGGGAAAAGAGGAGAGGAGAGAGGGGAGGGGAGGGGGAGGAGAGAGGGGGAGAAGAGGAGAGAGGGGAGGGAGGGAGGGAGGGAGGGGAAGAAGAGAGGGGGAGAAGGGGGAGGAGAGGGGAGGGGAACAGGAGAATAGAGAGGGGGAGAAGGGGGAAAAGAGGAGAGGAGAGAGGGGAGGGGAGGGGGAGGAGAGAGGGGGAGAAGAGGAGAGAGGGGAGGGAGGGAGGGAGGGAGGGGAAGAAGAGAGGGGGAGAAGGGGGAGGAGAGGGGAGGGGAAGAGGAGAAGAGAGAGGTGGAGAAGGGGGAAAAGAGGAGAGGAGAGAGGGGAGGGGAGGGGGAGGAGAAAGGGGGAGAAGAGGGGAGGGGAGGGGAGGGAGGGGGAAGAAGTGGAGAAGGGAGGGGGTGAAGAGCAGGAGGGTGGAGAAGGGGAGAGGGGGGAGGAGATGAAGAGAGAGGGGGAGAAGGGTGAGAGGAGGAGAGGGAGAGGGGAGGTGAAGAAGAGGAGAGTTGGAGAAGAGGAGAGGAGGGGGGAGAAGAGGAATGGAGGGGAAGAAGAGGAGAGGGGAGGAGTTCCTTAACGCAATTCTACTGACAATGTTTGTCTATGGAGATTGCATGGCTGAGTGCTTGATTTTATACATCTGTCAGGAAGGGGTGTGGCTGAAATAGAATCCACTAACTTGAAGGGGTGTCCACATACTTTTGTATATATAGTGTATGTACACATGGCTGTTGTTGCACCATACCAACGATAAGCCTGTCTTCCCCATCACATCATGAAAGGTCATGTTGGTGTTCATTTAACCTCTGTCTCTCTCTTCCTCTGACTCCTCTCTTTCTCCTCTGTCTCTCCCTTTCTCCTCTGGCTCTCTCTTTCTCCTCTGTCTCTCTCTTTCTCCTCTGTCTCTCTCTTTCTCCTCAGATCTCCAGGCTCAAAGCGTCAGTCCACCAGGTAGGTAGAGTATAAATCTACAGTGATTATAGCAGTTCAATATTAGTCAACTTTATTATCCCACATGGAGAAATTCATGTGTCCATACAAACCATTCTAAACCCCAATAACAAGTAGTGTTTTATGGAACTACTAATACTTGTCAACCACAAAGCATCACTGCTGTTAGAATAACAGAATCACTGTCATCATCTGTCCTCACCACTGTGTTTTCCTCTCTGCTGTTTACAGCTGAATACTCAGTCAGACTGGTGGATGGGACCACTTCCTGTTCTGGGACAGTGGAAGTCTTCTACAGAGGAGAGTGGTCAGGTCTATGCAATAGGTGGTTGTGGGACATGATGAGAGATGTTAAGGTTGTGTGTAGAGAGATGGATTGTGGGAATCCTGTAGCTGTATCTAGAGGACCTCTGAATGAAGATGGAAGAGGAGGAGTCATGATGTGGAGTTGTAGTGGAGATGAGTTTTCTAATAGATGGTGTGACATCAAAGGAGGACCTGGTGTCTGTGATGGTGGATATTATCATCATGTGACCTGTTCAGGTAAGAGACTGGTCATATTGAGAGATTTATTTATACATTATATTCATATTACTATTACTATTATTATTCATAAAACTGATTGAATGTTCAACTCTTTTTCTCCAGAGTCTGTGCGGCTTGTGGATGGAGCTGGTCTCTGCTCTGGGAGAGTGGAGGTGAAGTCCAATCAGTCCTGGGTCTCAGTGTGTGAAGCTGACTTTGACCGGCAGGATGCAGAGGTAGTCTGTAGGGATGTTGGCTGTGGGGCTCCTGCAGCTCTACAGGGGGGGCTCTATGGAGGAGGTGAGGGTCAGACCTGGGATAAAGAGTTCCAGTGTAAAGGCAAAGAGTCCCTTCTCCTGGACTGTGACACCTCAGACAGAGAGAACAACACCTGCCTACCTGGTAATGCTGTTAGACTCACCTGCTCAGGTAAGAAACAGTTTGTCACTCAATCAACATTGTTTCTCACCTGGAGTGAAGAATATGAGAGACAATGTAGGTGTGTTTTAGTGAGAAAATAGTAAGATTACTGTCTCTCTCTTTTCTTTTCTCAGAGCCTGATGATGTGAGGCTGGTGGGAGGAGGCAGTCGCTGTGCTGGTGGAGTGGAGTGGTACGACCAGGTAGAGTGGAGGACTGTGGGAGCTGAGGACGAAGACCAGAGGAATGTAGCTGCAGTAGTGTGTAGACAGCTGGGTTGTGGCTCCACTGTTTCAGTACAACCTATAAAAACCACAAGAGGGTTTTTAGTTTCCTGTTATGGGTCTGAGTCTTCACTGAGGGAGTGTGAGAGAAGTTATGATCTCCTTCCTGGACTCACAGTGATCTGCTCAGGTAATAACAAGATACACTATATTGCCAAAACTATGTGGACATCAGTGGATTCGGCTATTTCAGACACACCTGTTGCTGACAGGTGTATAAAATTGAGCACACAGCCAAGCAATCTCCATAGACAAACATTGGCAGTAAAATTTATTTTCTGAAGGTCTCTGTGAATTTCAATGTGGCACGCCTAGGAGCAACAACGGCTCAGCCGTGAAGTGGTAGACAACACAAGCTCACAGAACGGACCGCCGAGTGTTGAACCACGTAGAGCGTACAAATAATCCTCTGTTGTAAAACTCACTGCTGAGTTCCACATACTTTAGTCCATGTATTATATCTCCTTCCTGGACTCACAGTGATCTGATCAGGAAATATCAACATATTATAATTATATTCAACTGATTTCCTTCATTCATACAACTTCCTCTGCACCTCTCATGATGACTGTTTAACTTGTCAGTCTGCTTTACTAAATAGATCAATCAGTCAAGTAGGAATCAAATACAACTTAAATATCCCAGAATGCATTGTATTTGAGTGTTACCTCAGTGAACGTCTCTACTCACTACCACTGTCACAAAGAGAGAATGAGGGAGGAGGAGAGGAAGAGGGAGATATGGGAAAGATCAAATATATTTTTATCACTGAGTTCTCACCAGTGATGTCATCATAACCAGTAACCTTTTCTACTCTTGGCCCATCCTGACCCTGACATACAGCATCAGACCTTGTAGATCAGATGGTACTGAAGTGAAGCTGCCTGATGGATGTCCAGCTGTTTATTTTCTATAAAGTGAAGTGAACTTATTCCTGTCTCCTGCCTGCATTATTCCCAACCTGATCCTGAGTGACTAAGAACCCATTTCTACCTCTTACAGTATCAAACATAGCAAACTACAATCTTGTATCCAACATATTTGTGTTTAGTCCTTGACAGTGTCATCAACAAAACTGATTGAATGTTCAACCAACTCTTTTTCTCCAGAGTCTGTGCGGCTTGTGGATGGAGCTGGTCTCTGCTCTGGGAGAGTGGAGGTGAAGTCCAATCAGTCCTGGGCCTCAGTGTGTGAAGCTGACTTTGACCGGCAGGATGCAGAGGTAGTCTGTAGGGATGTTGGCTGTGGGGCTCCTGCAGCTCTACAGGGGGGGCTCTATGGAGAAGGTGAGGGTCAGATCTGGGATAAAGAGTTCCAGTGTAAAGGCAATGAGTCCCTTCTCCTGGACTGTGACACCTCAGACAGAGAGAACAACATCTGCCTACCTGGTAATGCTGTTGGACTCACCTGCTCAGGTAAGAAACAGTTTGTCACTCAATCAACATTGTTTCTCACCTGGAGTGAAGAATATCAGAGACAATATAGGTTTGTTTTAGTGAGAAAATAGTAAGATTACTGTCTCTCTCTTTTCTTTTCTTAGAGCCTGATGATGTGAGGCTGGTGGGAGGAGGCAGTCGCTGTGCTGGTGGAGTGGAGTGGTACCACCAGGGAGAGTGGAGGATTGTGGGAACTGATGACAGGGACCAGAGGCATGTAGCTGCAGTAGTTTGTAGACAGCTGGGTTGTGGCTCCACTGTTTCAGCACTTGCTGGAAACACCACTAGAGGGAATGGAGTTTTCTGTTCTGGGTCTGATTCTTCACTGAGGGAGTGTTTGATAATGGATCATCTCCTTCCTGGACTCACAGTGATCTGCTCAGGTAATGACAACATATTATAATTATATTCAACTGATTTCCTTCATTCACACAACTTCCTCTGCACCTCTCATGATGACTGTTTAACTTGTCAGTCTGCTTTACTAAATAGTTCACTCAGTCAAGTAGGAATCAAATACAACTTAAATATCCCAGAATGCTTTTGTATGTGAGTGTTATCTCAGTGAACGTCTCTACTCACTACCACTGTCACATGTCATGTTATTGTCACATCTAAATGAGGAAAGTAGTTGAGGAGCTACGTTTTCTTTTTCTCTCCTCTTGTTCCAGATGTCCTGCTTCAGCCTGATATCAACATATGTTGTCTCAGTGACTGTAGGCCCACTACTCATGTTGCCCTGTGAGGGAGGGTGGCTGGCACTGTTACATGCTGATGTTATTGTCATATCTATAGGAAACTAGTTGAAGAGGTTTTTCTTGTTCTCTTTTATTGTTACAGATCTCCTGGTCCAGCCTGATATCTTCCTGACTGACCCAATGGGAGGGGTCTTCAGGGGCCACCAGAGGCCTGAGATGTTCAGGGGCTACAACTTCACCATCACCTGCTCCACTCAGCCACAGTACCCAGGAGGCTCCTTCCTCCTCACGTTCACCGGCTCCAACAGAACCCAGATCCAGCCAGCTGTCAATCACTCTGCTGCCTTCCTCTTCCCTGCTGCAGATGACTCCCACCAAGGGAACTACAGCTGTGTTTATGACAATTATGTTTTCTCTCATAACTTCTCCTCTGAGAGTGAGCTCCTCTCCCTCACCATCACAGGTAACTGAACAATAACCAGACTTATAACTTTGTCATTGACAGATTTCCCACAGATCTATGTGATGATGATCAGTCCCCTCATCAAAGGTGTTTCTGTTTGCAGCCTCTCCTCTGCCAGCCTTCATCATCAGACACGTTGTAGTGCTGCTGATCCTACTGACAACAATCACCACCTCCTACCTGTACTACAAGGTAAAGACATTTACTCAGACGTTACAAGTCATTTAAACTAGAGGGAGAGGGAGAGGGAAGGAGAGAATGGAGATACTAGAGAGTAAATGTCTGACTGTTGGTGCTGTGTCTCCCTAGCCCACCAGGAGGCAGAAGAGAGTGAACAGGGTGAGCAGCATGGATCTTTATGTCAATGCCATGGAGATGGTCTCTCTGAGCTCCAGAGCTGAAGCTGGACCAGGAGAGGAGAGAGCAGCCCAGGGGACGGAGTAGGAGTAGAATGAATCGTGAATTGTGTTTTAAATCGATGGTCAGCAGTGGACTGGTGTTTAAAATGTGGTGACAAACCTGAAGTGGTTCTAATTGTAATAACAAGTTCAGAATTACTTTATCTTTCTAGAACCTTGGAAGAAATCTAAAAGGAGTGACTGCAACCACCATTATTCATTTAGTTTGGTTTTTACCACCAGAGAAACATGGGGTTTTGGTAACATGGGGTTTTGGGTAACATGGGGTTTTGGGTAACATGGGATTTTGGTAACATGGGGTTCTGGGTAACATGGGGTTTTGGGGTAACATGGGATTTTGGTAACATGGGGTTTTGGGTAACATGGGGTTTTGGGTAACATGGGGTTTTGGTAACATGGGGTTCTGAGTAACATGGGATCTGGTAACATGGGGTTTTGGTAACATGGGGTTTTTGGGTAACATGGGGTTTTTGGGTAACATGGGATTTTGGGTAACATGGGATTTTGGTAACATGGGGTTCTGGGTAACATGGGGTTTTGGGGTAACATGGGATTTTGGTAACATGGGGTTTTGGGTAACATGGGGTTTTTGGTAACATGGGATTTTGGTAACATGGGGTTTTGGGTAACATGGGGTTTTTGGTAACATGGGATTTTGGTAACATGGGGTTTTTGGTAACATGGGATTTTGGTAACATGGGGTTCTGGGTAACATGGGATTTGGTAACATGGGGTTTTGGGTAACATGGGGTTTTGGGTAACATGGGGTTTTGGGTAACATGGGGTTTTGGGTAACATGGGGTTCTGGGTAACATGGGATTTGGTAACATGGGGTTTTGGTAACATGGGGTTTTTGGGTAACATGGGGTTTGGGTAACATGGGATTTTGGGTAACATGGGATTTTGGTAACATGGGGTTCTGGGTAACATGGGGTTTTGGGGTAACATGGGATTTTGGTAACATGGGGTTTTGGGTAACATGGGGTTTTTGGTAACATGGGATTTTGGTAACATGGGGTTCTGGGTAACATGGGATTTGGTAACATGGGGTTTGGGTAACATGGGGTTTTGGGTAACATGGGGTTTTGGGTAACATGGGGTTTTGGGTAACATGGGGATTGGGGTAACATGGAGTTTTGGGTAACATGGGGTTTGGGGGAACATGTTGTTTGGGTGACATGGGGTTTTGTTAACATGGGACTTCGGTAACATGGGATTTTGGTAACAATCGGTTTTTAATTATTTTAAGAGAGTAGCTCAATTACGTCTGTTTCATGTTCCAGTATTGCTTCTTATCTTCATTTATTTGTCTTATTTAGTGTCTCTTAGATTCTTTATCTTATTTAGTGTCTCTTAGATTCTTTATCTTATTTAGTGTCTCTTAGATTCTTTATCTTATTTAGTGTCTCTTAGATTCTTTATCTTATTTAGTGTCTCTTAGATTCTTTATCTTATTTAGTGTCTCTTAGATTCTTTATCTTATTTAGTGTCTCTTAGATTCTTTATCTTATTTAGTGTCTCTTAGATTCTTTATCTTATTTAGTGTCTCTTAGATTCTTTATCTTGAAGTGTTTCCATTATTAGTCCAGGTATTATTATAATCATCTGTTCATTCTTTGTATTTTGAAACATTTTTTAATAAAGGGGTTTGTTGTTGTTTACCTCATGATGTTATTGATTATAAATGTTATGATATTGATTATGAAGTAGATTAGTGTTATGTTGTTAGTAGTATATAGATAATGATGTTATTGATTATAAATGTTATGAAATTGATTATGAAGTAGATTATTGTTATGATGTTGCTCTCTAAACTGCCATGTAATCAACTGGATGCTTTTAATAAAATTACAGGCTGTCAGTCTTGTGTGATTTAATTATTAGACAGACTACAACATACAGTATGAATTAACTGAGATCAGTCTGTGTGATTCCCCTCTTGGACAGACTACAACATACAGTATGAATTAACTGAGATCAGTATGTGTGATTCCCCTCTTGGACAGACTACAACATACAGTATGAATTAACTGAGATCAGTCTGTGTGATTCCCCTCTTGGACAGACTACAACATACAGTATGAATTAACTTAGATCATCTACATGTATCAGTTAGTGTAGTAGGGTTTCTCACAGTATCTACCTCTGGTACCAAACATCTTCATGTATCAGTTAGTGTAGTAGGGTCGGTCTCTCTCTCTCTCTCTCTCTCTCTCTCAGGCTATGAAAAAAGACAACAGACATGGCATTGACTCAAATCAAATGTATTTATAAAGTCCTTCGTACATCAGCTGATATCTCAAAGTGCTGTACAGAAACCCAGCCTAAAACCCCAAACAGCAAGCAATGCAGGTGTAGAAGCACGGTGGCTAGGAAAAACTCCCTAGAAAGGCCAGAAACCTAGGAAGAAACCTAGAGAGGACCAAGAATTTATAGAATGAAAGGACCAGGGCTGAGCAGGGAATTAATTTGTACTTTGGTCCTTGGACCTTTAAAGTTAGAAAGTCCATCAAATTCACATACTGTAGTGTACACATTCATTTATTTATGATTTCATGACTGTTTGATAGTAGATCCCTGAATGGTAAAAAATAAAACTCTCCAAATAGAAGTATGTAGCTAAAAATATTTGACAGATATCTTACAGATATTTTGACCATATCTGACAGTCTCCCAGAGGCAGGGCCAATCAAAGGCTCCAGCTCACTGAATGGAACCTCCCCTCTCCAACAGAATATAACGGAATGTTGACATCCTGAATGGAACCTCCCCTCTCCAACAGAAGATAACGGAATGTTGACATCCTGAATGGAACCTCCCCTCTCCAACAGAAGATAACAGAGTGTTGACATCCTGAATGGAACCTCCCCTCTCCAACACAAGATAACAGAGTGTTGACATCCTGAATGGAACCTCCCCTCTCCAACACAAGATAACAGAGTGTTGACATCCTGAATGGAACCTCCCCTCTCCAACACAAGATAACAGAGTGTTGACATCCTGAATGGAACCTCCCCTCTCCAACACAAGATAACAGAGTGTTGACATCCTGAATGGAACCTCCCCTCTCCAACAGAAGATAACGGAATGTTGACATCCTGAATGGAACCTCCCCTCTCCAACAGAAGATAACGGAATGTTGACATCCTGAATGGAACCTCCCCTCTCCAACAGAAGATAACGGAATGTTGACATCCTGAATGGAACCTCCCCTCTCCAACAGAAGATAACGGAATGTTGACATCCTGAATGGAACCTCCCCTCTCCAACAGAAGATAACGGAATGTTGACATCCTGAATGGAACCTCCCCTCTCCAACAGAAGATAACGGAATGTTGACATCCTGGGAAGATCACCTTTTGGTACAAACCACTGCTTTGCATCCCCTTTCTCAGTGTGGTGTCCCATGACTGGTTCAATGGTCTGGAAAATATCTGGTATGCAGATTAGAATGAATAAAATACATCCATGTTTGTTTATATACTTATACGTACTACTTGTTAATGAGATGATTTCTATTTGCATTTACTTACGGTTGGTACAACGCCGACTGGTCCATGTTGACGTCTGAGTCTTTATCTATATGTTCATCTGTAGTTGGTGCCAACACTTGAGCCACAGCTGTAGTTATGTGACTAAATAAAGTACATTTTCGTTATACCTAAAATACGACATAATATGTCATGTGTATAGTCCTGAAAGCCTATGAAAGTACCAGGGCATATGGGCCTTTGGGCCTGTGGCATGTGAGCATATGGGCCTGTGGCATGTGAGCATATGGGCCTGTGGCATGTGAGCATATGGGCCTGTGGCATGTGAGCATATGGGCCTATGGCATGTGAGCATATGGGCCTATGGCATGTGAGCATATGGGCCTGTGGCATGTGAGCCAATCGAAAGGGTTCAGATCCCCAAATCCGGAGTGGCGGAGATGGGCGCCCTGGAATGGGTTCGCCCCGAGAGAGGGGCCCAAGCCCTGGAATGGGTTCGCCCCGAGAGAGGGGCCCAAGCCCTGGAATGGGTTCACCCCGAGAGAGGGGCCCAAGCCCTGGAATGGGTTCACCCTGAGAGAGGGGCCCAAGCCCTGGAAAGCGTTGCGGTTCCGGCGGTCGTCTCTGGAACAGAGCATTGATACATCACTGTGGAGATCTAGTCACACTGGAACAGAGCATTGATACATCACTGTGGAGATCTAGTCACACTGGAACAGAGCATTGATACATCACTGTGGAGATCTAGTCACACTGGAACAGAGCATTGATACATCAATGTGGAGATCTAGTCACACTGGAACAGAGCATTGATACATCACTGTGGAGATCTAGTCACACTGGAACAGAGCATTGATACATCACTGTGGAGATCTAGTCACACTGGAACAGAGCATTGATACATCACTGTGGAGATCTAGTCACACTGGAACAGAGCATTGATACATCACTGTGGAGATCTAGTTTCACTGGAACAGAGCATTGATACATCACTGTGGAGATCTAGTTTCACTGGAACAGAGCATTGATACATCACTGTGGAGATCTAGTTTCACTGGAACAGAGCATTGATACATCACTGTGGAGATCTAGTTACACTGGAACAGAGCATTGATACATCACTGTGGAGATCTAGTTACACTGGAACAGAGCATTGATACATCACTGTGGAGATGTAGTTACACTGGAACAGAGCATTGATACATCACTGTGGAGATCTAGTCACACTGGAACAGAGCATTGATACATCACTGTGGAGATCTAGTTTCACTGGAACAGAGCATTGATACATCACTGTGGAGATCTAGTTTCACTGGAACAGAGCATTGATACATCACTGTGGAGATCTAGTTTCACTGGAACAGAGCATTGATACATCACTGTGGAGATCTAGTTACACTGGAACAGAGCATTGATACATCACTGTGGAGATCTAGTTTCACTGGAACAGAGCATTGATACATCACTGTGGAGATCTAGTTACACTGGAACAGAGCATTGATACATCACTGTGGAGATCTAGTCACACTGGAACAGAGCATTGATACATCACTGTGGAGATCTAGTCACACTGGAACAGAGCGTTGATACATCACTGTGGAGATCTAGTTTCACTGGAACAGAGCATTGATACATCACTGTGGAGATCTAGTTACACTGGAACAGAGCATTGATACATCACTGTGGAGATCTAGTTACACTGGAACAGAGCATTGATACATCACTGTGGAGATCTAGTCACACTGGAACAGAGCATTGATACATCACTGTGGAGATCTAGTTACACTGGAACAGAGCATTGATACATCACTGTGGAGATCTAGTTTCACTGGAACAGAGCATTGATACATCACTGTGGAGATCTAGTTACACTGGAACAGCGCATTTATACATCACTGTGGAGATCTAGTCACACTGGAACAGAGCATTGATACATCACTGTGGAGATCTAGTCACACTGGAACAGAGCATTGATACATCACTGTGGAGATCTAGTCACACTAGAACAGAGCATTGATACATCACTGTGGAGATCTAGTTTCACTGGAACAGAGCATTGATACATCACTGTGGAGATCTAGTTACACTGGAACAGAGCATTGATACATCACTGTGGAGATCTAGTTACACTGGAACAGAGCATTGATACATCACTGTGGAGATCTAGTCACACTGGAACAGAGCATTGATACATCACTGTGGAGATCTAGTTACACTGGAACAGAGCATTGATACATCACTGTGGAGATCTAGTTACACTGGAACAGAGCATTGATACATCACTGTGGAGATCTAGTCACACTGGAACAGAGCATTGATACATCACTGTGGAGATCTAGTTACACTGGAACAGAGCATGTGTGATACATCACTGTGGAGATCTAGTCACCCAGGAACAGAGCATTGATACATCACTGTGGAGATCTAGTTACACTGGAACAGAGCATTGATACATCACTGTGGAGATCTAGTCACACTGGAACAGAGCATGTGTGATACATCACTGTGGAGATCTAGTTACACTGGAACAGAGCATTGATACATCACTGTGGAGATCTAGTTACACTGGAACAGAGCATTGATACATCACTGTGGAGATCTAGTCACACTGGAACAGAGCATTGATACATCACTGTGGAGATCTAGTCACACTGGAACAGAGCATTGATACATCACTGTGGAGATCTAGTCACACTGGAACAGAGCATTAATACATCACTGTGGAGATCTAGTTTCACTGGAACAGAGCATTGATACATCACTGTGGAGATCTAGTTACACTGGAACAGAGCATGTGTGATACATCACTGTGGAGATCTAGTCACACTGGAACAGGGCATGTGTGATACATCACTGTGGAGATCTAGTTACACTGGAACAGAGCATTGATACATCACTGTGGAGATCTAGTCACACTGGAACAGAGCATTGATACATCACTGTGGAGATCTAGTCACACTGGAACAGAGCATTGATACATCACTGTGGAGATCTAGTCACACTGGAACAGAGCATTGATACATCACTGTGGAGATCTAGGTTCACTGGAACAGAGCATTGATACATCACTGTGGAGATCTAGTTACACTGGAACAGAGCATTGATACATCACTGTGGAGATCTAGTTACACTGGAACAGAGCATTGATACATCACTGTGGAGATCTAGTCACACTGGAACAGAGCATTGATACATCACTGTGGAGATCTAGTTACACTGGAACAGAGCATTGATACATCACTGTGGAGACCTAATTACACTGGAACAGAGCATTGATACATCACTGTGGAGATCTAGTCACACTGGAACAGAGCATTGATACATCACTGTGGAGATCTAGTCACACTGGAACAGAGCATTGATACATCACTGTGGAGATCTAGTCACCCTGGAACAGAGCATTGATACATCACTGTGGAGATCTAGTTACACTGGAACAGAGCATGTGTGATACATCACTGTGGAGATCTAGTCACCCTGGAACAGAGCATTGATACATCACTGTGGAGATCTAGTTACACTGGAACAGAGCATTGATACATCACCGTGGAGATCTAGTCACCCTGGAACAGAGCATTGATACATCACTGTGGAGATCTAGTTACACTGGAACAGAGCATTGATACATCACTGTGGAGATCTAGTTTCACTGGAACAGAGCATTGATACATCACTGTGGAGATCTAGTAACACTGGAACAGAGCATTGATACATCACTGTGGAGATCTAGTAACACTGGAACAGAGCATTGATACATCACTGTGGAGATCTAGTCACCCTGGAACAGAGCATTGATACATCACTGTGACTGTCCAATTTATGGATCTATGCAGCCTCAAACCAGGCTTGTTTTTACTGTATGTTCAAATCATGGTTTTTTCTCTAAATTGTCTGGGGGTGTTTAAAAATCAATAAAAAGCTCCAATGTTTACAAAAATGTTCTCAAATTGGAGATCTAGTCACACTGGAACAGAGCATGTGTGTTACATCACTGTGGAAATCTAGTTACACTGGAACAGGGCATGTGTGTTACATCACTGTGGAGATCTAGTCACACTGGAACAGGGCATGTGTGTTACATCACTGTGGAGATCTAGTCACACTGGAACAGGGCATGTGATACATCACTGTGGAGATCTAGTTACACTGGAACAGAGCATGTGTGATACATCACTGTGGAGATCTAGTTACACTGGAACAGAGCATGTGTGATACATCACTGTGGAGATCTAGTTACACTGGAACAGAGCATGTGTGATACATCACTGTGGAGATCTAGTTACACTGGAACAGGGCATGTGTGATACATCACTGTGGAGATCTAGTTACACTGGAACAGAGCATGTGTGATACATCACTGTGGAGATCTAGTTACACTGGAACAGAGCATTGATACATCACTGTGGAGATCTAGTCACACTGGAACAGAGCATTGATACATCACTGTGACTGTCCAATTTATGGATCTATGCAGCCTCAAACCAGGCTTGTTTTTACTGTATGTTCAAATCATGGTTTTTTCTCTAAATTGTCTGGGGGTGTTTAAAAATCAATAAAAAGCTCCAATGTTTACAAAAATGTTCTCAAATTGGAGATCTAGTCACACTGGAACAGAGCATGTGTGTTACATCACTGTGGAGATCTAGTTACACTGGAACAGGGCATGTGTGTTACATCACTGTGGAGATCTAGTCACACTGGAACAGGGCATGTGATACATCACTGTGGAGATCTAGTTACACTGGAACAGAGCATTGATACATCACTTTGGAGATCTAGTCACACTGGAACAGAGCATTGATACATCGCTGTGGAGATCTAGTCACACTGGAACAGAGCATTGATACATCACTGTGGAGATCTAGTTACACTGGAACAGAGCATTGATACATCACCGTGGAGATCTAGTCACCCTGGAACAGAGCATTGATACATCACTGTGGAGATCTAGTAACACTGGAACAGAGCATTGATACATCACTGTGGAGATCTAGTAACACTGGAACAGAGCATTGATACATCACTGTGGAGATCTAGTCACCCTGGAACAGAGCATGTGATACATCACTGTGGAGATCTAGTCACCCTGGAACAGAGCATTGATACATCACTGTGGAGATCTAGTAACACTGGAACAGAGCATTGATACATCACTGTGGAGATCTAGTCACCCTGGAACAGAGCATTGATACATCACTGTGGAGATCTAGTTACACTGGAACAGAGCATTGATACATCACTGTGGAGATCTAGTAACACTGGAACAGAGCATTGATACATCACTGTGGAGATCTAGTAACACTGGAACAGAGCATTGATACATCACTGTGGAGATCTAGTCACCCTGGAACAGAGCATGTGATACATCACTGTGGAGATCTAGTCACCCTGGAACAGAGCATTGATACATCACTGTGGAGATCTAGTCACCCTGGAACAGAGCATTGATACATCACTGTGGAGATCTAGTTACACTGGAACAGAGCATGTGTGTTACATCACTGTGGAGATCTAGTAACACTGGAACAGAGCATGTGATATATCACTGTGGAGATCTAGTAACACTGGAACAGACCATGTGATACATCACTGTGGAGATCTAGTAACACTGGAACAGAGCATGTGATACATCACTGTGGAGATCTAGTCACACTGGAACAGGACATGTGTGATACATCACTGTGGAGATCTAGTCACACTGGAACAGAGCATGTGTGAAATACATCACTGTCGAGATCTAGTCACCCTGGAACAGAGCATTGATACATCACTGTGGAGATCTAGTTACACTGGAACAGAGCATTGATACATCACTGTGGAGATCTAGTAACACTGGAACAGAGCATTGATACATCACTGTGGAGATCTAGTAACACTGGAACAGGGCATGTGTGATACATCACTGTGGAGATCTAGTTACACTGGAACAGAGCATTGATACATCACTGTGGAGATCTAGTAACACTGGAACAGAGCATTGATACATCACTGTGGAGATCTAGTAACACTGGAACAGGGCATGTGTGATACATCACTGTGGAGATCTAGTTACACTGGAACAGAGCATGTGTGATACATCACTGTGGAGATCTAGTTACACTGGAACAGAGCATGTGTGATACATCACTGTGGAGATCTAGTTACACTGGAACAGAGCATGTGTGATACATCACTGTGGAGATCTAGTCACACTGGAACAGGGCATGTGATACATCACTGTGGAGATCTAGTTACACTGGAACAGAGCATTGATACATCACTGTGGAGATCTAGTCACACTGGAACAGAGCATTGATACATCACTGTGGAGATCTAGTTACACTGGAACAGAGCATTGATACATCACTGTGGAGATCTAGTCACACTGGAACAGAGCATTGATACATCACTGTGGAGATCTAGTCACCCTGGAACAGAGCATTGATACATCACTGTGACTGTCCAATTTATGGATCTATGCAGCCTCAAACCAGGCTTGTTTTTACTGTATGTTCAAATCATGGTTTTTTTCTCTAAATTGTCTGGGGGTGTTTAAAAATCAATAAAAAGCTCCAATGTTTACAAAAATGTTCTCAAATTGGAGATCTAGTCACACTGGAACAGAGCATGTGTGTTACATCACTGTGGAAATCTAGTTACACTGGAACAGGGCATGTGTGTTACATCACTGTGGAGATCTAGTCACACTGGAACAGGGCATGTGTGTTACATCACTGTGGAGATCTAGTCACACTGGAACAGGGCATGTGATACATCACTGTGGAGATCTAGTTACACTGGAACAGAGCATGTGTGATACATCACTGTGGAGATCTAGTTACACTGGAACAGAGCATGTGTGATACATCACTGTGGAGATCTAGTTACACTGGAACAGGGCATGTGTGATACATCACTGTGGAGATCTAGTTACACTGGAACAGAGCATGTGTGATACATCACTGTGGAGATCTAGTCACACTGGAACAGGGCATGTGATACATCACTGTGGAGATCTAGTTACACTGGAACAGAGCATTGATACATCACTGTGGAGATCTAGTCACACTGGAACAGAGCATTGATACATCACTGTGGAGATCTAGTTACACTGGAACAGAGCATTGATACATCACTGTGGAGATCTAGTTACACTGGAACAGAGCATTGATACATCACTGTGGAGATCTAGTCACACTGGAACAGAGCATTGATACATCACTGTGGAGATCTAGTTACACTGGAACAGAGCATTGATACATCACTGTGGAGATCTAGTCACACTGGAACAGAGCATTGATACATCACTGTGGAGATCTAGTCACACTGGAACAGAGCATGTGTGATACATCACTGTGGAGATCTAGTCACCCTGGAACAGAGCATTGATACATCACTGTGGAGATCTAGTCACCCTGGAACAGAGCATTGATACATCACTGTGACTGTCCAATTTATGGATCTATGCAGCCTCAAACCAGGCTTGTTTTTACTGTATGTTCAAATCATGGTTTTTTCTCTAAATTGTCTGGGGGTGTTTAAAAATCAATAAAAAGCTCCAATGTTTACAAAAATGTTCTCAAATTGGAGATCTAGTCACACTGGAACAGAGCATGTGTGGTACATCACTGTGGAGATCTAGTTACACTGGAACAGGGCATGTGTGTTACATCACTGTGGAGATCTAGTTATACTGGAACAGGGCATGTGATACATCACTGTGGAGATCTAGTCACACTGGAACAGGGCATGTGATACATCACTGTGGAGATCTAGTTACACTGGAACAGAGCATTGATACATCACTGTGGAGATCTAGTCACACTGGAACAGAGCATTGATACATCACTGTGGAGATCTAGTCACACTGGAACAGAGCATTGATACATCACTGTGGAGATCTAGTTACACTGGAACAGAGCATTGATACATCACCGTGGAGATCTAGTCACCCTGGAACAGAGCATTGATACATCACTGTGGAGATCTAGTAACACTGGAACAGAGCATTGATACATCACTGTGGAGATCTAGTCACCCTGGAACAGAGCATTGATACATCACTGTGGAGATCTAGTTACACTGGAACAGAGCATTGATACATCACTGTGGAGATCTAGTAACACTGGAACAGAGCATTGATACATCACTGTGGAGATCTAGTAACACTGGAACAGAGCATTGATACATCACTGTGGAGATCTAGTCACCCTGGAACAGAGCATGTGATACATCACTGTGGAGATCTAGTCACCCTGGAACAGAGCATGTGATACATCACTGTGGAGATCTAGTCACCCTGGAACAGAGCATTGATACATCACTGTGGAGATCTAGTCACCCTGGAACAGAGCATTGATACATCACTGTGGAGATCTAGTTACACTGGAACAGAGCATGTGTGTTACATCACTGTGGAGATCTAGTAACACTGGAACAGAGCATGTGATACATCACTGTGGAGATCTAGTAACACTGGAACAGACCATGTGATACATCACTGTGGAGATCTAGTAACACTGGAACAGAGCATGTGATACATCACTGTGGAGATCTAGTCACACTGGAACAGGACATGTGTGATACATCACTGTGGAGATCTAGTCACACTGGAACAGAGCATGTGTGATACATCACTGTGGAGATCTAGTTACACTGGAACAGGGCATGTGATACATCACTGTGGAGATCTAGTAACACTGGAACAGAGCATTGATACATCACTGTGGAGATCTAGTTACACTGGAACAGAGCATTGATACATCACCGTGGAGATCTAGTCACCCTGGAACAGAGCATTGATACATCACTGTGGAGATCTAGTAACACTGGAACAGAGCATTGATACATCACTGTGGAGATCTAGTAACACTGGAACAGAGCATTGATACATCACTGTGGAGATCTAGTCACCCTGGAACAGAGCATTGATACATCACTGTGGAGATCTAGTTACACTGGAACAGAGCATTGATACATCACTGTGGAGATCTAGTAACACTGGAACAGAGCATTGATACATCACTGTGGAGATCTAGTAACACTGGAACAGAGCATTGATACATCACTGTGGAGATCTAGTCACCCTGGAACAGAGCATGTGATACATCACTGTGGAGATCTAGTCACCCTGGAACAGAGCATTGATACATCACTGTGGAGATCTAGTCACCCTGGAACAGAGCATTGATACATCACTGTGGAGATCTAGTTACACTGGAACAGAGCATGTGTGTTACATCACTGTGGAGATCTAGTCACACTGGAACAGAGCATTGATACATCACTGTGGAGATCTAGTAACACTGGAACAGAGCATTGATACATCACTGTGGAGATCTAGTCACCCTGGAACAGAGCATTGATACATCACTGTGACTGTCCAATTTATGGATCTATGCAGCCTCAAACCAGGCTTGTTTTTACTGTATGTTCAAATCATGGTTTTTTCTCTAAATTGTCTGGGGGTGTTTAAAAATCAATAAAAAGCTCCAATGTTTACAAAAATGTTCTCAAATTGGAGATCTAGTCACACTGGAACAGAGCATGTGTGTTACATCACTGTGGAGATCTAGTTACACTGGAACAGGGCATGTGTGTTACATCACTGTGGAGATCTAGTTATACTGGAACAGGGCATGTGATACATCACTGTGGAGATCTAGTCACACTGGAACAGGGCATGTGATACATCACTGTGGAGATCTAGTTACACTGGAACAGAGCATTGATACATCACTGTGGAGATCTAGTCACACTGGAACAGAGCATTGATACATCACTGTGGAGATCTAGTCACACTGGAACAGAGCATTGATACATCACTGTGGAGATCTAGTTACACTGGAACAGAGCATTGATACATCACCGTGGAGATCTAGTTACCCTGGAACAGAGCATTGATACATCACTGTGGAGATCTAGTAACACTGGAACAGAGCATTGATACATCACTGTGGAGATCTAGTAACACTGGAACAGAGCATTGATACATCACTGTGGAGATCTAGTCACCCTGGA
Source organism: Oncorhynchus kisutch (assembly GCF_002021735.2). NCBI lineage: Eukaryota > Metazoa > Chordata > Actinopteri > Salmoniformes > Salmonidae > Oncorhynchus > Oncorhynchus kisutch. Next base: position 29,544 of record NW_022262993.1, on the reverse strand, counting down.
ACAGAGCATGTGATACATCACTGTGGAGATCTAGTCACCCTGGAACAGAGCATTGATACATCACTGTGGAGATCTAGTAACACTGGAACAGAGCATTGATACATCACTGTGGAGATCTAGTCACCCTGGAACAGAGCATTGATACATCACTGTGGAGATCTAGTTACACTGGAACAGAGCATTGATACATCACTGTGGAGATCTAGTAACACTGGAACAGAGCATTGATACATCACTGTGGAGATCTAGTAACACTGGAACAGAGCATTGATACATCACTGTGGAGATCTAGTCACCCTGGAACAGAGCATGTGATACATCACTGTGGAGATCTAGTCACCCTGGAACAGAGCATTGATACATCACTGTGGAGATCTAGTCACCCTGGAACAGAGCATTGATACATCACTGTGGAGATCTAGTCACCCTGGAACAGAGCATTGATACATCACTGTGGAGATCTAGTTACACTGGAACAGAGCATGTGTGTTACATCACTGTGGAGATCTAGTAACACTGGAACAGAGCATGTGATACATCACTGTGGAGATCTAGTAACACTGGAACAGACCATGTGATACATCACTGTGGAGATCTAGTAACACTGGAACAGAGCATGTGATACATCACTGTGGAGATCTAGTCACACTGGAACAGGACATGTGTGATACATCACTGTGGAGATCTAGTCACACTGGAACAGAGCATGTGTGATACATCACTGTGGAGATCTAGTTACACTGGAACAGGGCATGTGATACATCACTGTGGAGATATAGTCACACTGGAACAGGGCATGTGTGATACATCACTGTGGAGATCTAGTCACACTGGAACAGAGCATGTGTGATACATCACTGTGGAGATCTAGTTACACTGGAACAGGGCATGTGATACATCACTGTGGAGATATAGTCACACTGGAACAGGGCATGTGTGATACATCACTGTGGAGATCTAGTTACACTGGAACAGGGCATGTGATACATCACTGTGGAGATCTAGTTACACTGGAACAGGGCATGTGATACATCACTGTGGAGATCTAGTCACACTGGAACAGGGCATGTGATACATCACTGTGGAGATCTAGTAACACTGGAACAGAGCATGTGATACATCACTGTGGAGATCTAGTCACACTGGAACAGGGCATGTGTGATACATCACTGTGGAGATCTAGTAACACTGGAACAGAGCATGTGATACATCACTGTGGAGATCTAGTCACACTGGAACAGGGCATGTGTGATACATCACTGTGGAGATCTAGTAACACTGGAACAGAGCATTGATACATCACTGTGGAGATCTAGTCACACTGGAACAGGGCATGTGATACATCACTGTGGAGATCTAGTCACACTGGAACAGGGCATGTGATACATCACTGTGGAGATCTAGTTACACTGGAACAGGGCATGTGTGATACAAGGTGTTTAGTAAAACATAACTACACGAAAATCACAACATGCCGTGGCCCCCAGATAGACCCTTCTCTAATATATATGCTAAGTGACTTTTTGGAAACGGATCAGACAAAACAAGGAGTTGCTCGCCAATTTGCCGATGATTTGATTTATTATTTTTTATTATATTTTTTGTTATTATAATTATTATAATATTTTCTTTCCGCCTTTATTTAATCTTTATTTAACTCGGCAAGTCAGTTAAGAACACATTCTTATTTTCAATGACGGCCTAGGAACGCAGAATGACAGATTTTTAACCTTGTCAGCGAGGGAGTTCCAACTAGCAACCTTACAGTTAACTAGTCCAGCGCTCCAGCCACCTGATTACATTGCACTCCAGGAGGAGTCTGCCTGTTACGCGAATGCAGTAAGCTACGTAAGTTGCTAGCTAGCATTACACTTATCTTACAAAAAAACAATCAATCAATGACTGTCATTGCTCCAATGTGTACTTAACCATAAACATCAATGCCTTTCTTAAAATCAATACACAAGTATATATTTTTAAACCTGCATATTTAGCTAAAAGAAATCCAGGTTAGCAGGCAATATTAACCAGGTGAAATTGTGTCATTTCTCTTGCGTTCATTGCACGCAGAGTCAGGGTATATGCAACAGTTTGGGCCGCCTGGCTCTTTGCAAACTAATTTGCCAGAATGTTACGTAATTATGACATAACATTGAAGGTTGTACAATGTAACAGGAATATTTAGACTCATGGACCCGTTAGATAAAATATGGAACGGAACAAACGTCTTGTTTTCGAGGTGATAGTTTCCGGATCAGTCAGAGGTATATGGTTTAGAGAGAAATAGTCGACGGGTTATAATTCCTGTAATAACTAGCAGCTGAATTTGAAAGGGGTTCCTTCGTTATTTTACTGTTCATGTCTTCCATAGAGAATGTCTTGATCTACTTCAGATAAGGTCTGTGTTTCGTGCAGGTTAGGGTGCAGGTTAGGGTACAGGTTAGGGTGCAGGTTAGGGTGCAGGTTAGGGTTCAGGCTTAAACCGCCTCTGTTCATGTCTTCCATAGAGAATGTCTTGATCTACTTCAGATAAGGTCTGTGTTTCGTGCAGGTTGGGGTGCAGGTTAGGGTGCAGGTTAGGGTTCAGGCTTAAAACTTGTTCACGCTACCACGTTCCCCAAGGGGTACCACCCCCCCCCGCTCAACTGAAACAGTGGCGCACAGAATGCAAAAATATTCTTAGAAATATTTAACCTCCACACATTAACAAGTCCAATAGCTCAAATGAAAGATAAACACCTTGTTCATCTACCCAGCAAGTCAGATTTCTAAAATGTTTTACGGCGAAAACATAGCACATATTTATGTCAAACCACCACCAAAGATACGGCTAATTTAAATAGCCAATTTAGTCGAACAAAAGATGCAATCACAAAAGCAGGATTAAAAGAAAAAAATTCACTAACCTTTTGAAAATCTTCATCAGATGACAGGAATAGGACATGTTATACAGTACATTTATGTTTTTTTCAATAATATGCCATTTATATCCATAAATCACTGTTTACATTGACGGCCATGTTCAAAAAATGCTACTAGAATGTCCGGAGAAATGATGATAACTCCGCCAGATAACGCCAGATAACAGCAATACAGCAATGTTTTCACGTGACACCAATGCTTTTGCCCGCCAACGGGTCAAAGCCCACGCGATTTTCACAATGAAACGCCCTATTGAAAGGAGACATCGCGCTGAAGAGATAGAAACTGTTCCCAGATCCGTAGCTGGTTGGGAAGGGTGGGGGCGATGACGTCAAAGTTGGCCCAACTTTCCTGCTGACAGAGAGAGTTTGGGAGAATGGCTGCCCTGTGAGTTCTGCTTTACATACAGACATAATTTGAACGGTTTTAGAAGCTTTAGAGTGTTTTCTATTCAATTATTATTATTATATGCATATATTAGCAGTTTTGGACAGACTTTTTTTCTGTTTACTATGGGCACGCAATTCCTCCAAAGGGGGCAGTATTCTGCCTAGCCCTAACAGGTTTTAAACCACCTCTGCGTTTTGATACCCGTATAAATCTCATTAGGATAAGGTAACGTTTGTCAACATATTTTCATAAATGATCTTTGCTTATATTTAGCCAATATTGATCCGAGTTACCTTGTCCTGTGGATATCTACACAGTTATACAATTGGCAAGGTGGTGTAAGCCTACACTCAACACAGACCTTATTTTAAGCGAATCTAAAAATATCCTATGGAATAAATGAAGGAACCGCTTTTCAGATGTTACTAGAAGGTGTCATGGGAATTATGACTCGCACTTTGGTAGTCAATTCTTACCATGTCCATTATTAAAATAGGATTTCCTGCATATAGAAATGACAGTTTTTGTTTTCAACATTCATCACAGGTAACTTAAACTCTATTTTTATTCAAACAGTTGAGAGTATTTGTCTCCTAAGCAGACTCTTCAGTATCATTGTCACTTCAGAGGTGTGTGTGTGTGTGTATTATATTAAGTTCAAATAAAAGTGTTCATTGTTCATTCAGTATTGCTGCAATTGTCATTATTACAAAAATGTGTGTGTGTGTAACGGATGTGAAACGGCTAGCTTAGTTAGCGGTGGTGCTGAGGTAACGGATGTTAAAAGGCTAGCTTAGTTAGCGGTGGTGCTGAGGTAACAGATGTGAAACGACTAGCTTAGTTAGCGGTGGTGCTGAGGTAACAGATGTGAAACGACTAGCTTAGTTAGCGGTGGTGCTGAGGTAACGGATGTGAAACGACTAGCTTAGTTAGCGGTGGTGCTGAGGTAACAGATGTGAAACGGCTTTGCTCTGCAAGGGCCGTGGCTTTTGTGGAGCGATGGGTAACGATGCTTCGTGGGTGACTGTTATCGATGTATGCAGAGGGTCCCTGGTTTGCGCCCGGGTATGGGCGAGGGGACGGTCTAAAGTTATACTGTTACATGTGTATGATATATATATACACAGTGGGGCAAAAAAGTATTTAGTCAGCCACCAATTGTGCAAGTTCTCCCACTTAAAAAGATGAGAGAGGCCTGTAATTTACATAATAGGTACACTTAAAGTACTGAAGACTCATCTCTTCAGTGGGTCATATGATTGAGTGTAGTCTGGCCCAGGAGTGGGAAGGTGAACGGAAAGGCTCTGGAGCAACGAACCGCCCTTGCTGTCTCTGCCTGGCCGGTTCCCCTCTTTCCACTGGGATTCTCTGCCTCACCCTATTACAGGGGCTGAGTCACTGGCTTACTGGGGCTCTCTCATGCCGTCCCTGGAAGGGGTGCGTCACCTGAGTGGGTTGATTCACTGATGTGGTCATCCTGTCTGGGTTGGCGCCCCCCCTTGGGTTGTGCCATGGCGGGGATCTTTGTGGGCTATACTCGGCCCTGTCTCAGGATGGTAAGTTGGTGGTTGAAGATATCCCTCTAGTGGTGTGGGGGCTGTGCTTTGGCAAAGTGGGTGGGGTTATATCCTTCCTGTTTGGCCCTGTCCGGGGGTGTCCTCGGATGGGTCCACAGTGTCTCCTGACCCCTCCTGTCTCAGCCTCCAGTATTTATGCTGCAGTAGTTTATGTGTCGGGGGGCTAGGGTCAGTTTGTTATATCTGGAGTACTTCTCCTGTCCTATTCGGTGTCCTGTGTGAATCTAAGTGTGTGTTCTCTAATTCTCTCCTTCTCTCTCTCGGAGGACCTGAGCCCTAGGACCATGCCCCAGGATTACCTGACATGATGACTCCTTGCTGTCCCCAGTCCACCTGGCCATGCTGCTGTTCCAGTTTCAACTGACCTGAGCCCTAGGACCATGCCCCAGGATTACCTGACATGATGACTCCTTGCTGTCCCCAGTCCACCTGGCCGTGCTGCTGCTCCAGTTTCAACTGACCTGAGCCCTAGGACCATGCCCCAGGATTACCTGACATGATGACTCCTTGCTGTCCCCAGTCCACCTGGCCGTGCTGCTGCTCCAGTTTCAACTGTTCTGCCTTCTTATTATTCAAACATGCTGATCATTTATGAACATTTGAACATCTTGGCCATGTTCTGTTTTAATCTCCACCCGGCACAGCCAGAAGAGGACTGGCCACCCCACATAGCCTGGTTCCTCTCTAGGTTTCTTCCTAGGTTTTGGCCTTTCTAGGGAGTTTTTCCTAGCCACCGTGCTTCTACACCTGCATTGCTTGCTGTTTGGGGTTTTAGTGTCATAGTGTTTTGTGTTTTTGTTATATATTTGTGGTCAGGCAAGGAGCTGTCAGTCTGCATGGAGAAGCCAGAGCTGCCAGCCTGCATGGAGCAGCCAGAGCTGTCAGTCTGCATGAAGCAGCCAGAGATGTCAGTCTGCATGGAGCAGCCAGAGCTGTCAGTCTGCATGAAGCAGCCAGAGCTGTCAGTCTGCAAGGAGCTGCCAGTCTGCAAGGAGCTGTCAGTCTGCAAGGAGCTGTCAGTCTGCAAGGATCTGTCAGTCTGCAAGGAGCTGCCAGTCTGCAAGGAGCTGTCAGTCTGCAAGGAGCTGTCAGTCTGCAAGGATCTGTCAGTCTGCAAGGAGCTGTCAGTCTGCACGGAGCTGTCAGTCTGCAAGGAGCTGTCAGTCTGCAAGGAGCTGTCAGTCTGTAAGGAGCTTCCAGTCTGCAAAGAGCTGCCAGTAAGCACGGAGCCGCCAGAGCTGTCAGTCTGTAAGAAGCCGCCAGAGCTGTCAGCCTATATGGAGCAGCCAGTGCCGCCAGTCTGCCCAGCGCCGCCAGTGCCGCCAGTCTGCCCAGCGCCGCCAGTGGCGCCAGTCTGCCCAGCGCCGCCAGTGCCCCCAGTCTGCCCAGCGTCGCCAGTCTGCCCAGCGTCGCCAGTCTGCCCAGCATCGCCAGTCTGCCCAGCACCGCCAGTCTGCCCAGCGTCGCCAGTCTGCCCAGCGTCGCCAGTCTGCCCAGCACCGCCAGTCTGCCCAGCGTCGCCAGTCTGTCAGGATCAGTTAGATCCACCAGTCAGCCAGGATCCACCAGTCTGCCAGGATCCGCCAGAAGTGCCAGTCAGCCAGGATCCGCCAGAAGTGCCAGTCGGCCAGGATCTGCCAGTAGTGCCAGTCGGCCAGGATCCGCCAGTCAGCCAGACTCTTCCAGATCCGCCAGTCAGCCAGACTCTTCCAGATCCGCCAGTCAGCCAGACTCTTCCAGATCTGCCAGTCAGCCAGACTCTTCCAGATCTGCCAGTCAGCCAGACTCTTCCAGATCAGCCTGTCAACCAGTCTCTTCCAGATCTGCCAGTCAACCAGAATCTGCCAGATCTGCTAGTCAACCAGAATCTTCCAGATCTGCTAGTCAACCAGAATCTTCCAGATCTGCTAGTCAACCTGAATCTTCCAGATCCGCCAGCCAGCCAGGATCTACCGGAGCCTACTACCTACCTGAGCTTCATCTCAGTACTGGGCTTCCTCTCAGTACTGGGCTTCCTCTCAGTACTGGGCTTCCCCTCAGTTCCGGGCTGCCCCTCAGTTCCGGGCTGCCCCTCAGTTCCGAGCTGCCCCTCAGTCCAGAGCTGCCCCTCAGTCCCGAGCTGCCCCTCAGTCCCGAGCTGCACCTCAGTCCCGAGCTGCCTCAGTCCCAAGCTGCCCCTCAGTCCCGAGCTGCCCCTCAGTCCCGAGCTGCCCCTCAGTCACAAGCTGCTCCTCAGTTCAGTGGGGTTCTGGGTGAGGACTATTAGGCCATGGTCGGCGGCGAGGGTGGATTATCCCAAGACGCGAAGGGGAGGAACTAGGACATTAATGAAATGGGGTCCACGTCCCGAGACGGAGCCGCCACCATGGACAGACGCCCACCCGGACCCTCCCTATGGTTTTGAGGTGCGTCCGGGAGTCCGCACCTTGGGGGGGGGGTTCTGTCACGCCTTGGTCATAGTGTTTTGTGTTTTCGTTATATATTTTGGTCAGGCCAGGGTGTGACATGGGTTTACGTGTTGTGTTTCGTATTGGGGTTTTATAGGATTGGGATTGCTAATGATTAGGGGTGTGTCTAGTTAGGTTTGGGCTGCCTGAGGCGGTTCTCGATCAGAGTCAGGTGATTCTTGTTGTCTCTGATGGGGAACCGTATTTAGGTAGCCTGAGTTTTGCTTTGTATTTCGTGGGTGATTGTTCCTGTCTTTGTGTAGTGTTCACCAGATAGGCTGTATTAGGTTTCACGTTCCGTTTGTTGTTTTCGTATTTAATAGTTATTTCATGTATCGTCATTCATTCATTAAAGAACATGACTAACCACCACGCTGCATTTCGGTCCTCTCTTTCAACAAACGAAGAACGCCGTTACATTTAGGCTGGGTTTCTGTACAGCACTTTGAGATATCAGCTGATGTATGAAGGGCTATATAAATACATTTGATTTGAAAATGAGAAAAAAATCCAGAAAATCACATTGTAGGATTTTTTATGAATTTATTTGCAAATTATGGTGGAAAATAAGTATTTGGTCACCTACAAACAAGGAAGATTTCTGGCTCTCACAGACCTGTAACTTCTTATTTAAGAGGCTCCTCTGTCCTCCACTCGTTACCTATATTAATGACACCTGTTTGAACTTGTTATCAGTATAAAAGACACCTGTCCACAACCTCAAACAGTCACACTCCGAACTCTATGCTGGATTATACTATAGCTGAGATCCAAATACCCATCTAAACATAGCTAAACATAGCTTACTGATAGATCAATGAGGTTAGATCCCAATACCAATGTAAACAGCTTACTGATAGATCAACGAGGTTAGATCCAATACCCATGTAAACATAGCTTACTGGCAGATCAATGAGGTCAGATCCCAATACCCATGTAAACATAGCTTACTGACAGATCAATGAGGTCAGATCCCAATACCCATGTATTGCGAACAGGTCGATTGTAGCGGTATTCATTTCGATGGAGAATAACTTTACAGTTATTTTGACGCTGTGGTTATTGAAGTCGTGGTTTCGTGGAAGAAACCGTTGTTGTGCATCGTCTTTCAACACTCCAATACCTGATAATGACCAAACCTGTTTAGGCTTTTTGGGAATTTAACTTCAATGAACCTGAAAGTGAGAAACTGTTCATAGTAGAAACATCTGTTGGGTTGGTAGAATGTGTAAAGACCCACCTCATTGGTTAATATTCCCTGTAGTAGAAACATCTGTTGGTTGGTAGAATGTGGAAGTAGGTTTTAAATTCATACTTATTACAAATCTGCAGTTGTCTGACTATTATATTATTATTTAATGAAAGAAATGTGAAAATGCACTTTTTGTCTGGAAATAAAATAAACATTTATCTGCGTTAACCACTCCAGTCAACAGATGGCGATATGCGTTTTTCAGGCGATGCTATCAGAGTGACGTATAATGTAGTGGACGGGACGCTTCTTCAACAACATCTCGTCAGCCACCTCGGTAGCTTCCTAGCGGAAACGTTCAAGCTGTTCAGACTGCTTCGGTCTATATTTACTTCTGTATTTGGAACATAATTCTGTCTTTTAACTAGTTTCCCCATTTCATGTCATATTTCCGTTTAGTCAGGTAACGGTAGCTGGCTTGATAAATGAGGCTAACTAGCTAGGTTAGCTGGCTAACATCCCCGACCATGAGCTCAGCAAGCTGCTGCCCTCCTGCTAAAAAAGAGGTCTGCTGGAAGGAGAAAGAAGGTATTTGGCTGAACGTTGTCGTGAAAGAGGAGAATGAAGAGGAGGATGTCACAGTAAACGAAGAAGTAGAGGGTGAGGCTGTTACACAGAAAGAAGAGGAAGAAAACGATTATACTTTTTTTGGAGTGAATGAAGGAGAGATAACTGTCATATTGAAGGAGGAGGAGAGGGAAGAAGAGGAGGAGACAGAAGATCTGAGTAACACCAGTAAGTCCTGTCTTGAAAATAGTTGTTGAACTGATACGTGGTTTTAAAACGGCATTCTACTCTAGTTCTGAGCTTAAATGCTGTGTTTTAATGTAGGAATTGATAAAGCTACACTGTAAGATGTGAATAGCATCAAGAAGCTGGTCAACAACAAAACTTTAACAATGGATTTGCACCCAAAATCACAACTTAAATGTCTCACGGAATGGACTTGCCTTCATTCAATACTGCAATTCCTGGAGGCGATTTCCAGCCCACCGTTGACTGCGGTCAAGTGAGCCGACTGTCGCAAAACGCGGTCAGGCCATCTGCTCGTCGGTTTCTTCCTGAATTTGCGTGCGCGAATACACTTTACGGAATGGCGTTTTTTTCAGGTAGGGAAACTGAGTTGAATGGACTCTCATGCACAGGTAGTCGAGACGATGGCTACTAATCATTACAAGCAAACCGTTTGAAGCACACTTATTCAATCTTCCATCATAAAAATGATACCAAATCGTTTATTTAATTTCCGCGTTATCATAAAGTACTTAATCATTGCTAGAGTGTCAAGCGTAGGCTGGACTGGTGTAAACGCTACAACATACAATGACATTCTAGACCATTCTATAGGCCTCTGACTAAGAACCACACAGAGACCTGCATTTTGTAGTGGCTTTAATAACACTTGTGAAAACTGACTTCAGGTGATTGAGGGATCTAGTCTAGATTAAACATCATAGGAAGTTTTATCGTGTGGAGGTTTCATTCAGGTCTCTGTTTAATTAAATCATCTGTTTGTCTTGGACAGGAGAGAGACCAGGCTCTCCTTCTGACAGCAGGAAGAGTCCTTCAGGGAAACCAGACCCCGAGACGTCCTAACCAGCAGGACGACATCACTGCTCCCAGTGTGGAAAGAGTTTTACCCAGTTAGGGAGCCTGAGAACACATAAGAGAATACACACTGGAGAGAAGCCTTACCACTGTTCCCAATGTGGAATGACGTTTACCCAGTTAGGGAGCCTGAGAACACATAAGAGAATACACACCGGAGAGAAGCCTTACCACTGTTCCCAATGTGGAATGACGTTTACCCAGTTAGGGAGCCTGAGAACACATAAGAGAATACACACTGGAGAGAAGCCTTACCACTGTTCCCAATGTGGAATGACATTTACCCAGTTAGGGAGCCTGAGAACACATAAGAGAATACACACTGGAGAGAAGCCTTACCACTGTTCCCAATGTGGAAAGAGTTTTGGCCAGGTAGGAAACCTGAACAAGCATGAGAGGGGACACACAGGTAAGAAGATGTACCGCTGCTCCCAGTGTGGAGAGAGATTTACCCGGTTAAGGTACCTGAAAGAGCATGAAGGAATACATACAAATACACAGGAGGAGAAGACATACCACTGCTCTCATTGTGGAAAGACATTTTCCCAGTCAGAGAACCTGAAAACACATGAGAGAATCGAGAGGCTGTGTTCTGACTTGTGTTTTTGACTGAGAATGTGTGTGTTTGTTTGGGCTGTCAGACTTGAGTTCACTTTGTGTAATGTTAGTGCACTATTTTTAATTGTGATTAATCCATTGTCTGAAAGGGTTAAAAACACACTGAAAACATCCAGAATACATCCTATACAGCTACAATCTACAATGCCATGTAAACACAAGATGACATTGAGGTTAAATAAAGTGTGATTTATCAATGGAACATATTTTGACACGTCCACTGTGTGTCTCTGTAGAGTCATAATATCCATAACAACTAGAGGTCAAACAGGGAGATGGTTCCATTCATTTTCCCCACAGGGCTGTGTTTTGTTTAGACTCACCCTGGTGTGATGTTTTGATAACCATGTAAACCTCTCTGGGACAAGGTGACTGAGGACACAGTGTGTTGTCAATTTATTGTCATGTTTTTAAAATGGTATAACTGTCTTTATTTTAGCTGAACCCCAGGAAGAGTAGCTGCTGCCTCGGCAGGAACTAATGGGGATCTAAAATAAACCCCAGGAAGAGTAGATGCTGCCTTTGCAGGAACTAATGGGGATCCATAATAAACCCCAGGAAGAGTAGATGCTGCCTCGGCAGGAACTAATGGGGATCCATAATAAACCCCAGGAAGAGTAGCTGCTGCCTTGGCAGGAACTAATGGGGATCTAAAATAAACCCCAGGAAGAGTAGATGCTGCCTTGGCAGGAACTAATGGGGATGTCTCTCTCTACTCTCGGATTCGAAAATGCTAATTAGCATCAAAGTAGACAACATGCAAGCCTACAAATCCCTGCAAAAGCTCCTGCAATTCATCTCTAGCCAACACATTTCACAGAACAGTTCATAGAATTGTCCATTGAAATAAATGTTGACAATTTAATCGTTGCTACTTTAATATATAATAATCAACTTTCATGAAATAAATTAAAAATAAACTCAAAAGTCAAGAAAAATGGAATAAACCACATTTTGGCTGTGATAAAAGATATGCCTCTGGGGTCAAAATGATCCATGTCAGAACTATGGTTCAATGTAAATATGTAGTGGGTCTAAAGTTTGTTTTAAATTATCACTCATTAAACACGAATCAATCAACACATGCTTTTCTTTGAACGACTTAATATGATAATCAACTTTAATGAAATAAATGAAAAATAAACGTTTGGTTCCTCAACTGCGTTGCCCCTCCAGTCAGCAGATGGCGATGTGCGTCTTTTAGGTTCAGGCGACGCTGCCAGTGTGACGTATAATCTAGTGGACGGGACGCTCCTTCAACAACATCAGTTAGACACCTCGGTAGCTTTATAGCAAACATAGCTACAACATTCACTCTCTTTACACTGTTTTGGTGTATATTAGTCGCTGTGTATTAAACACACTTCTGTCGTATGTACGTGTTGGCCCATTTAATTATATATTTACGTTGTTTGTCAGCTAGCCGGTTTGCTAAATTAGCTTAGAGCTAGGCTAGTTGCTAATGTTAGCTAGCGAACATCTCCGACCATGAGTTCACTAAGCTGCTCTCCTCCTGCTAAAGTAGAGGAGGTCTTCTGGACGGAGAAAGAAGTTCTCCTGAAAGAGGAGGAGGAAGAGAAGGATGTTACAATTAAAAAAACAAGTAGAGGGTGAGGCTGTTACCGTGAAAGAAGAAGAGAAAGACGTTTCAGTGAAAGAAAAGGAAGACTCGTTCAGAGTGAAAGAGGAGGAGGATGTTACAGTAAAAGAAGAGGAAGCGGAGAGAGAGGAGGATGCAGTTTATGGAGTGAAAGAGGAGGAGGGGGAGATGACTGTCACATCGATAAAGGAGGAGGAGGAAACTGGATATCTGGGCCCGGTTTCCCCAACGCATCTTAACGCATCCTATGGTTCTGACGGTGAACTCAGCCGTAAGATGGTTGAGAAACCGGGCCGTGATTAACACTAGTAAGTACTGTCTTAAAAACAGAGGCACAAACTCTGCAGTTGTTGAACTGATGTGTGGTGTTAAAGGGGAAATATGTAATTACTACATTTATATTATTTAAAGCCATTGATTCTTGAAGAATATAACACAACCACCTGTTGTACCCCATCAGAACCCCAAATAAGATGTTTTACACCAATGTTTAGAAACAATGTGAATCAACGCTGTAGAGCCTCAACATGGTTAAAACTATCATGTTGATTTAATGGATGGTCAGTCCTTGCATCCGTAGGTCTGTCTATGAATTTGAGAGTAGTTACATTTCTCCAGACCCATCCATCATCTTATTACCAAAACAGGTGGAATGACATCTTTGTTATTGTTTGAACTGCAGATTGGTTGATCGATTAATTTGGCTTTTTTAAAGGGACAACCTAGGATTTAAACAGCAACAAAATGGCTGCCCTGAGACTTGGTTTGGTAAACAGCTGAGGGATGGGGGCTGGAGAAATGTAACCACTCTCACATTCAATTCATTGCCCTCGTGCGCCTATTTTAGCAAACACAGAAAGGGGCCTATATTGGTGACCAAAGGTTGTCTGGCACACTGCTTAGGGGTTCAGCAACTGTAATAACTTATTTCTAGCCTGTAACCACTCTCACATTCATAGAGAAAGCTATTGTAGCAACCTCAACCCAAAACCTAGCGACCTCATCAAGAAGTTCAGACATCTTTTCGTAACATTTCTAAAGTGTTGGCTTGACAGTCACTGGACCAGGTTTGAGTTCAGCTCAGGACTTCCCCCTGAATTCACTACACTATGAATACGTTTATAATGTTACTGTCTGCTTGATTTACAGTAGCGTCTCGTTACTCTGTTTGGACACGGAGATACTTAGCTCATGTGTAGAGAACTGTTACTTAATGGATAGGCTATTGTACAACACAGAGCTATTTTCCTTCTTTCAGGACATCTAGAATGACAACACATTACAGAGGAGCCTAGTGGGATTATTCACACAATTATCTGGTGATCAGGTTGTGAAATGTCATGACAAACACATTTTAGTTTCCATGTTTCACCTGAAATATTAAATGATTTATAATCCTAGGTCTATGTTATTGTTAGGTGAAGTTATGGGTCCTACAATAGGTCTATGTTGTTGTTAGGTGAAGTTATGGGTCCTACAGTAGGTCTATGTTATTGTTAGGTGAAGTTATGGGTCCTACAGTAGGTCTATGTTATTGTTAGGTGAAGTTATGGGTCCTACAGTAGGTCTATGTTGTTGTTAGGGGAAGTTATGGGTCCTACAGTAGGTCTATGTTATTGTTAGGTGAAGTTATGGGTCCTACAGTAGGTCTATGTTGTTGTTAGGTGAAGTTATGGGTCCTACAGTAGGTCTATGTTGTTGTTAGGTGAAGTTATGGGTCCTACAGTAGGTCTATGTTGTTGTTAGGTGAAGTTATGGGTCCTACAGTAGGTCTATGTTGTTTTTATGGTATTGGTATGACTAGCGGTTTCCACATTAGCATGGAGGAGTTTCTGCAACCAAATTGTGTGTGCATTTCCCTCGATGGCCTGTTTTAGCAAACACAGAAAGGGGCCTATATTGGTGACCAAAGGTTGCCTGGCACACTGCTTAGGGGTTCAGCAACTGTAATAACTTATTTCTAGCCTACAATCATCGATGTTACTACTAATGTGAAAACAAGACAAAATATGACTATTGTTGCTCACTTGACTGTCTTAAGACAATTATCAAATCATTTTAACATTCATTACAGACGTCAATTGTTGTACAACATCATGGCTACGCTGTTGGCATCACCTTTTACAGTGGATTTCTGCTGTTGTGGGCCTTTAACCATCTGTCTGACTTTGTTGTTCACACAGGAGAGAGACGTGACTATCGTGGATCCTCTGGGGAGCCTCAACAACATCATGAAGCTGACGAGGCAGAGAAGAGTCTCTCCAGATCAGAACACCTCAAGAAACACCAGTGGAGACCAACAGGGAAGAAATCTCACTGCTGCTCTGACTGTGGGAAGAGTTACTTAAGATCAAATTCAATAAAAGTACACATGATAATTCACACAGGGGAGAAATCTTATAGCTGTGATCAATGTGGGAAGAGTTTTACTCAGTCAAGCAGCCTGTTATCACACCAGAGAAAACACACAGGAGAGAAACATTACAGCTGTTATCAATGTGGGAAGAATTTTACTCCGTCAAGCAACCTGGTATCAGTCATCTAGTCATCTGATTGTACACCATAGAACACACACAGGAGAGAAACCTCATAGCTGTGGTCAATGTGACAAGAGATACTCTGATAAAAGATCTCTGATCAAACATCAGAAAATACATTAATGATGGAGTTGTTTCATGATAGATTCAGATTCCATGTGGTTTTTGAGCTGTTAGTTTTAACAGGACAAACTCATCTCCAGACTCTCACACAAATGATTTCAACATGATATCGATGAGTGATGAAAAATAAGTGTTGCGTTCCTTTGTTTAATGACCTCTAAATGTAAATGCATCTCTCCAAAATGTAGCTGTCTGTCTTCTGCAGGTTGTCCTCTAACCAGGGAGGTAAAATATATCTCCCATTTCCATGTGTTTTTTTAGTTGTGGTTGTTTCAACAGCACCAACAACCTGATTTGTCCGCTAACCAGTGATACTTATTACTTATTACTTAATACTTATTTTCCACCATAATTTGCAAATAAATTCATTAAAAATCCTACAATGTGATTTTCGGGATTTTTTTTCTCATTTTGTCTGTCATAGTTGAAGTGTACCTATGATGAAAATTACAGGCCTCTCTCATCTTTTTAAGTGGGAGAACTTGCACAATTGGTGGCTGACTAAATACTTTTTTGCCCCACTGTACACTAAATACATGTAATATAGCCTATACAGTCTGACCCTTACATAACATTCTAACCACTAGGCTGCTGCCCCAATAATACACTATATACATGTAATATAGCCTATACAGTCTGATCCTTACATAACATTCTAACCACTAGGCTGCTGCCCCAATAATACACTATATACATGTAATATAGCCTATACAGTCTGATCCTTACATAACATTCTAACCACTAGGCTGCTGCCCCAATAATACACTATATACATGTAATATAGCCTATACAGTCTGACCCTTACATAACATTCTAACCACTAGGCTGCTGCCCCAATAATACACTATATACATGTAATATAGCCTATACAGTCTGATCCTTACATAACATTCTAACCACTAGGCTGCTGCCCCACTGTACACTATATACATGTAATATAGCCTATACAGTCTGATCCTTACATAACATTCTAACCACTAGGCTGCTGCCCCAATAATACACTATATACATGTAATATAGCCTATACAGTCTGATCCTTACATAACATTCTAACCACTAGGCTGCTGCCCCACTGTACACTATATACATGTAATATAGCCTATACAGTCTGATCCTTACATAACATTCTAACCACTAGGCTGCTGCCCCAATAATACACTATATACATGTAATATAGCCTATACAGTCTGATCCTTACATAACATTCTAACCACTAGGCTGCTGCCCCAATAATACACTATATACATGTAATATAGCCTATACAGTCTGATCCTTACATAACATTCTAACCACTAGGCTGCTGCCCCAATAATACACTATATACATGTAATATAGCCTATACAGTCTGATCCTTACATAACATTCTAACCACTAGGCTGCTGCCCCAATACTACACTATATACATGTAATATAGCCTATACAGTCTGATCCTTACATAACATTCTAACCACTAGGCTGCTGCCCCAATACTACACTATATACATGTAATATAGCCTATACAGTCTGATCCTTACATAACATTCTAACCACTAGGCTGCTGCCCCAATAATACACTATATACATGTAATATAGCCTATACAGTCTGATCCTTACATAACATTCTAACCACTACCCTGCTGCCCCAATAATACACTATATACATGTAATATAGCCTATACAGTCTGATCCTTACATAACATTCTAACCACTAGGCTGCTGCCCCAATAATACACTATATACATGTAATATAGCCTATACAGTCTGATCCTTACATAACATTCTAACCACTACCCTGCTGCCCCAATAATACACTATATACATGTAATATAGCCTATACAGTCTGATCCTTACATAACATTCTAACCACTAGGCTGCTGCCCCAATAATACACTATATACATGTAATATAGCCTATACAGTCTGATCCTTACATAACATTCTAACCACTACCCTGCTGCCCCAATAATACACTATATACATGTAATATAGCCTATACAGTCTGATCCTTACATAACATTCTAACCACTACCCTGCTGCCCCAATAATACACTATATACATGTAATATAGCCTATACAGTCTGATCCTTACATAACATTCTAACCACTACCCTGCTGCCCCAATACTACACTATATACATGTAATATAGCCTATACAGTCTGATCCTTACATAACATTCTAACCACTAGGCTGCTGCCCCAATAATACACTATATACATGTAATATAGCCTATACAGTCTGATCCTTACATAACATTCTAACCACTAGGCTGCTGCCCCAATAATACACTATATACATGTAATATAGCCTATACAGTCTGATCCTTATATAACATTCTAACCACTACCCTGCTGCCCCAATAATACACTATATACATGTAATATAGCCTATACAGTCTGATCCTTACATAACATTCTAACCACTACCCTGCTGCCCCAATAATACACTATATACATGTAATATAGCCTATACAGTCTGATCCTTACATAACATTCTAACCACTAGGCTGCTGCCCCACTGTACACTATATACATGTAATATAGCCTATACAGTCTGATCCTTACATAACATTCTAACCACTAGGCTGCTGCCCCAATAATACACTATATACATGTAATATAGCCTATACAGTCTGATCCTTACATAACATTCTAACCACTAGGCTGCTGCCCCAATAATACACTATATACATGTAATATAGCCTATACAGTCTGATCCTTACATAACATCATCACTCCACTTTATGAATCTACCCTGCCGTCCCAATATTGAAGAGCTGCCTGGTCAACTGTAAGTGCTGTTATTGTGAAGTGGAAACATCTGGGACCAACAACGGCTCAGCCAAGAAGTAGTGGGCCACACAAGTTCACAGAACAGGACCGCCGAGTGCTGAAGAGTGTAACGTGTAAAAACCGTCTGTACTTGGTTGCAACACTCACTAACGAGATCCAAACTGCCTCCAAGCAACATCAGCACAAGAAACTGTTTGTCAGGAGCTTCCTGAAATGGGTTTCCACGGCCGAGCAGCTGCATACAAACCTAAGATCAATATGGGCAATGTCAAGCGTCGGCTTGAGTGGTGTAAAACTCACAGCCACTGGACTCTGGAGCAGTGGAAACGTATTCTCTGGAGTAATGAATCATCTTCACCTTCTAGCACTAATCTGGGTTTGGAGGATGCCAGGAGAACGCTACCTGCCCGAATGCATAGTGACAACTGTAAAGTTTGGTGGAGGAGGAATAATGGTCTGGGGCTGTTTTTCATGGTTCGGGCCTTTTAGTTCAAGTTAAGGGAAATCTTAATGCTACAGCATAGAATGACATTCTAGAGGAATCTGTGCTTCCAACTTTGTGGCAACAGTTTGGGGAAGGCCCTTTCCTGTTTCAGCCTGACAATGCCCCTGTACACAAAGCAAGTTCCATACATGAATGGTTAGTCGAGATTGGTGTGGAAGAACTTCACAAAGCTCTGACCTCAATGACGTTGAACGCCTTTGGGATGAATTGGAACACCGACTGCGAGCCTCATCGCACAACATCAGTTTCCGACCTCACTAATGCTCTTGTGGCTGAATGGAAGCAAGTCCTCACAGCAATGTTCCAACATCTAGTGGAAAATCTTCCCAGAAGAGTGGAGGCTGTTATAGCAGCAATGTTCCATCATCTAGTGGAAAACCTTCCCAGAAGACTGGAGGCTGTTATAGCAGCAATGTTCCAACATCTAGTGGAAAACCTTCCCAGAGGACTGGAGGCTGTTATAGCAGCAATGTTCCAACATCTAGTGGAAAGCCTTCCCAGAAGACTGGAGGATGTTATAGCAGCAAATGGGGGGGGGGGGTAAATCCATGCAAATGACCATGATTTTGGATTGAGATGTTTGACGAGCAGGTGTCCACATACTTTTGTGGATTCGTGTATATACTGCAGGCAGGCAGGCAGGCCCTCCTCTCCTCTTCTCCCCCTCTTCTCTTCCCCCCCCTCCTCTCCTCTTCTCCCCCTCTCCTCTCCTCTCCTCCCCCCCCTCCTCTCCTCTTCTCCCCCCTCCTCTCCTCTTCTCCCTTCTCTCCTCTCCTCTTCTCCCTTCTCTCCTCTTCTCCCTCCTCTCCTCTCCCTTCTCTCCTCTTCTCCCCCTCTCCTCTCCTCTTCTCCCCCTCTCCTCTCCTCTCCTCTTCTCCCCCCTCTCTTCTCCTCTTCTCTCCCCTCTTCTCCCTTCTCTCCTCTCCTCTTCTCCCCCCTCCTCTCCTCTTCTTCTCCCTCTCCTCTCCTCATCTCCCCGCTCTCCTCTTCTCCCCCCTCTCCTCTCCTCTTCTCCTCCCTCTCCTCTCCTCTTCTCCCCCCTCTCCTCTTGTCCTCCCTCTCCTCTCCTCTTCTGCCCCCTCTCCTCTTCTCCCCCCTCCTCTCCTCTTCTCCCCCTTTCCCCTTCTTCTACCCCCCCTTACTTTATTTAATATAAATTAAAGGATGGGAGGGAGGGAGACAGAGAGGGGGAGGGGAAGGGAAGTAGGGTAGAGAGGGAGGAGGGGGAGAGAGAGAGAATACATTTTTATCACTGTCTTCTCACCAGTGATGTCATCATAACCAGTAACCTGTTCCTCTCTTGGCCCAGCCTGACCCTGACATACAGCATCAGGCCTGTTGAGTTGACTTGGGTAACAGACCTCTAGCTTCTACACCACATCCCCCCTTCTCCTGCTCTAACATGAGACCTCATCAGTACTCATTTTGGGTGCTGGTACTGTTTATATTTAGGTGCTGAAACATTAAGCCAATATTCTATAAGAGGTGAACTCAATCAGTAGAAAGTTAGAGGTGATATTATAGGACACTATGTGAAATGTTGCTGCTCTGTCAGCAGTTTCCTGTGGACTTTTTCAGTTTGCTGTAGTGTGTTCAACCACTGATCCAAGATAAGTTGCTAAGAAGTTTATCTCACATCAAAGACCTAACGAACGAATAGAGCAAGATAGGAGAGAGAGAAAATGTTTGAGGAGAGGAGGAGAGGGGAGAAAGGAGGGTAGAAGAGAGAGGAGGGTAGGAGAGAGAGAAGGGGGAGGGAGAGAGGAGGGGAGGGGAGAGAGGAGGGTAGGTGAGAGAGAAGGGGGAGGGGAGAGAGGAGTGGAGGGGAGAGAGAAGGGGGAGGGGAGAGAGGAGGGGAGGGGAGAGAGAAGGGTATAGGAGAGAGGAGGGTATGGGAGAGAGAAGGGTAGGGGAGAGAGGAGGGTAGGGGGAGAGAGGAGGGTAGGGGAGAGAGAAAGGTAGTGGAGAGAGGAGGGTAGGGGAGAAAAGGAGGGAAGGGGAGAGAGGAGGGTAGGGGAGAGAGGAGGGTAGGGGAGAGAGAAGGGTAGGGGAGAGAGGAGGGTAGGGGAGAAAGGAGGGAAGGGGAGAGAGGAGGGTAGGGGAGAGAGAAGGGTAGGGGAGAGAGGAGGGTAGGGTAGGGGAGAGAGAAGGGTAGGGGAGAGAGGAGGGTAGGGGAAAAGGAGGGTAGGGGAGAAAGGAGGGAAGGGGAGAGAGGAGGGTAGGGGAGAGAGGAGGGTAGGGGTGAGAGAAGGGTATAGGAGAGAGGAGGGTAGGGGAGGGTGGAGGGTAGAGGAGAGAGGAGGGTAGGGGAGAAAGGAGGGCAGGGGAGAGAGGCGGGTAGGGGAGAGAGGAGGGTAGGGGTGAGAGAAGGGTATAGGAGAGAGGAGGGTGGGTGGAGGGTAGAGGAGAGAGAAGGGTGGAGGAGAGAGAAGGGTGGAGGAGAGAGAGAGGATGGAGAGAGATGAGGGACAGAAGACAGGAGGAGAGAAATGAGATGTCAACAGAGATAGGGAGAGCAAGAAGGAGGGGAGATGGAGGGAGATTCAACAGAGATAGGGCTGACAGACTAACATGCAGCCAACTGAATATCTTGTCTTACTGACTTCTCACCAGTGATGTCATCATAACCAGCAACCTTTTCCACTCTTGGTCCGGCTCAGCTTGACCCCTGACCTCTGAAATTAACGATTTATAAAACTGACAAAAGCAAAAGTATTAAATTAGATTAATCTCATCTGCAAAGAGAGTTACACATTTGCATGGAAAGGGAATGTACACTACATGACCAAAAGTATGTGGACACCTGCTCATCTAACATCTCATTCCAAAATCATGGGCATTAATATGGAGTTGGTCCCCATTGCTGCTATAACAGCCTCCACTGTTCTGCAAAGACTTTCCACTAGATGATGGAACATTGCTGCTATAACAGCCTCCACTGTTCTGCAAAGACTTTCCACTAGATGTTGGAACATTGCTGCGGGGACTTGATTCCATTCAGCCACAACAGCATTAGTGAGGTTGGGCAATTAGGCCTGGCTCAGTCGGCGTTTCAATTCATCCCTAAAGGTATTCAATGGGGTTTAGGTCAGGGCTCTGTGAAGGCCAGTAAAGTTCTTCCACATCGATCTCAACAAACTATTTCTGTATGGACCTCGCTTTGTGTACAGGGGCATTGTCATGCTGAAACAGGAAAGGGCCGTCCCCAAACTGTTGCCACAAAGTTGGAAACACAGAATAGTCTAGAATGTCATTGTATGCTGTAGCGATTAGATTTCCCTTCAATGAAACTAAGGGGCCTAACCCGATCCATTAAAAACAACCCCAGACCATTATTCCTCCTCCACCAAACTTTACAGTTGGCACTATGCTTTGGGGCAGGTATCGTTCTCCTGGCATCTGCCAACCCCAGGTTTGTGGTACGGTCTGCCAGATGGGGAAACGTGATTCAACACTCCAGAGAAAGTGTTTCTACTCCAGCAGACGCTTGGCATTGCACATGGTGATCTTAGGCTTGTGTGCTGCTGCTCTGCTGTAGAAACCCATTTCATGAAGCTCCAGACGAACAGTTCTTGTGCTGAAGTTTCTTTCAGAGGAAGTTTGGAATTCGGAAGTGAGTGTTGCAACCGAGGACAGATGATTTCTACACGCAAAGAACTTCAGCACTCGCGGTCCCGTTCTGTGAGCTTGTGTGAGCTACCACTTCGAGGCTAAAGCAGGGTAGAAATTAGACCAACAGACTTGTTGGAAAGGTAGCTTACTATGATTTACTATGATGGTGACATGTTGATTGTCACTGAGTTCTTCAGTAAGGCCATTGTACTGACAATGTTTGTCTGTGGAGATTGCATGGCGGTGTGCAATTTTTATTTATTTATCAACCACAAGGCTGGGGGAGAGAGAGAGATAGGGGAGAGAGATAGTTCTTACTCACTGACAGCCTGAGGAGGAGACAGGGGAGGAGGGAGAGAGAGATAGTTCTTACTCATTGACAGCCTGAGGAGGACACAGGGGTGGAGGGAGAGAGAGAGATAGGAGACAGAGATAGTTCTTACTCACTGACGGACTGAGGAGGAGACAGGGGAGGAGGGAGAGGGAGAGAGAGATAGGAGAGAGAGATTGTTCTTACTCACTGACAGACTGAGGAGGAGACAGGGGAGGATGGAGAGAGATAGTTCTTACTAACAGACTGGGTTGGTAGAAGAAGACAGGGGAGGAGAGAGAGAGGGAGAAACATTTAAATCAAAAGATTGTCTTTTCATTGGTGACTTCTCACCAGTGATGTCATCATAACCAGTAACCTGTTCCTCTCTTGGCCCAGCCCAGCCTGACCCTGACATACAGCATCAGACCTGTTGAGTTGACTTGGGTAACAGACCTCCAGCTTCTACACCACATCCCCCCTTCTCCTGCTCTAACATGAGACCTCATCAGTACTCATTTTGGGTGCTGGTACTGTTTATATTTAGGTGCTGGAACATTAAGCCAATATTCTATAAGAGGTGAACTCAAGCAGTAGAAAGTTAGAGGTGATATTATAGGACACACTGTGTGTAACTTTGCTGCTCTGTCAGCAGTTTCCTGTGGAGTTTTTTTAACATATCAGTTTGCTGTAGTGTGTTCAACCACTGATCCAAGATAAGTTGCTAAGAAGTTAATCTCACATCATTGACGTAAGGACGTAATGAGAGAGAAGTCATATAGCCTAGCAGTATTTTCCACTCTTCAGTCCACTCTTTATGACAGCAGACAGTGGAGCCCCAGTTAGAGGCAGATATGATACCTGCAGTGGTACTGATGGCCCTGTTGTGGAGCACAGGTAGGATTTTGTTATACTGATATACACTTGTAACAGTTACTGAGATATGATTTGATATTGTAAGATATATTATAATTTGCAGGGTTAGTAAAATAACATGCAACTGGAAGCAGACAGTAAACATGTGTCTCAAAGCAGGACAATGATGTGATCACCTGTAAATGTACTTTACTGTAGTCTAACTGTCCATCTGGGGACAGGCACTAATGTCAATTAAGTTGTGATGGTGTCCTGCATCTGACTGTTGTATATTCAGTGTGTCAATGATTGATTGTATCTGTCTCTATGTAAATGAATGAGAGTATATATTATGTATTATATATTATATTGGTGTTATGTTAGAGTAGGAGAAGGGAGGGGTGTAGATGATAGAGGTCTATGAGCTGAGTCAAGATCAACAGGTTCAACACTATATGTCAAGAAGTGAGAGAGAACGAGAGAGAGATGGAATAGAGAGGAGGGGTGGGGAGAGAGATTTGAGGAGGACGGGAGAGAGAGAGGAGGGTAGGGAGAGAGGACGGTAGGGAGAGAGAATGGGAGGGGAGGGGGAGATGGGAGGGGAGGGGAGAGAGAATGGGAGGGGAGATGGGAGGGGAGGGCATAGAGCAAGATAGGAGAGAGAGAAAATGTTTGAGGAGAGAGGAGGGGAGGGGAGAAAGGAGGGTAGAAGAGAGAGGAGGGTAGGAGAGAGAGAAGGGGGAGGGGAGAGAGGAGGGGAAGGGAGAGAGGAGGGTAGGGGAGAGAGAAGGGGGAGGGGAGAGAGGAGGGGAGGGGGAGAGAGAAGGGTGTAGGAGAGAGGAGGGTATGGGAGAGAGAAGGGGAGGGGAGAGAGGAGGGGGGAGGGGAGAGTGGAGGGGAGGGGAGGGGAGGGGAGAGAGAAGGGGGAGGGGAGAGAGGAGAGAAGGGTATATAGGAGAGAGTAGGGTAGGGGGAGAGAGAAGGGTAGGAGAGAGAGGAGGGTAGGGGAGAGAGAAGGGGAGGGGAGAGAGGAGGGTATAGGAGAAAGGAGGGAAGGGGAGAGAGGAGGGTAGGGGTGAGAGAAGGGTATAGGAGAGAGGAGGGAAGGGGGAGAGAGAGATATGTGGAGGAGAGAGGAGGGTAGGGGAGGGTGGAGGGTATAGGAGAGAGGAGGGTAGGGGAGGGTGGAGGGTAGAGGAGAGAGAAGGGTGGAGGAGAGAGAAGGGTGGAGGAGAGAGAGAGGATGGAGAGAGACGAGGGACAGAAGACAGGAGGAGAGAAATGAGATGTCAACAGAGATAGGGAGAGCAAGAAGGAGGGGAGTGGAGGGAGATTCAACAGAGATAGGGCTGACAGACTAACATGCAGCCAACTGAATATCTTGTCTTTACTGACTTCTCACCAGTGATGTCATCATAACCAGCAACCTTTTCCACTCTTGGTCCGGCTCAGCTTGACGCCTGACCTCTGAAATTAATGATTTAGAAAACTGACAAAACCAAAAGTATTAAATTAGATTTAATCTCATCTGCAAAGAGAGTTACACATTTGCATGGAAGGGAATGTACACTACATGACCAAAAATATGTGGACACCTGCTCATCTAACATCTCATTCCAAAATCATGGGCATTATATGGAGTTGGTCTCCCCCATTGCTGCTATAACAGCCTCCATTCTTCTGGGAAGGCTTTCCACTAGAAGATGGAACATTGCTGCGGGGACTTGCTTCCATTCAGCCACAATAGCATTAGTGAGGTTGGGCTATTAGGCCTGGCTCAGTCGACGTTTCAATTCATCCCTAAAGGTATTCAATGGGGTTTAGGTCAGGGCTCTGTGAAGGCCAGTAAAGTTCTTCCACATCGATCTCAACAAACTATTTATGTATGGACCTCGCTTTGTGTACAGGGGCATTGTCATGCTGAAACAGGAAAGGGCCTTCCCCAAACTGTTGCCACAAAGTTGGAAGCACAGAATAGTCTAGAATGTCATTGTATGCTGTAGCGATTAGATTTCCCTTCAATGAAACTAAGGAGCCTAACCCGATCCATTAAAAACAACCCCGGACCATTATTCCTCCTCCACCAAACTTTACAGTTGGCACTATGTTTTGGGGCAGGTAGCGTTCTCCTGGCATCTGCCAAACCCAGGTTTGTGGTACGTGCTGCCAGATGGTGAACGTGATTCAACACTCCAGAGAAAGTGTTTCTACTCCAGCAGACGCTTGGCATTGCACATGGTAATCTTAGGCTTGTGTGCTGCTGCTCTGCTGTAGAAACCCATTTCATGAAGCTCCAGACGAACAGTTCTTGTGCTGAAGTTTCTTCCAGAGGAAGTTTGGAATTCGGAAGTGTGTGTTGCAACCGAGGACAGATGATTTTTACACGCGACGAACTTCAGCACTCGCGGTCCCGTTCTGTGAGCTTGTGTGAGCTACCACTTCGAGGCTAAGCCACTGCTGCTCCTAGACGTTTCCACGTCACAATAACAGCACTTACAGTTGACCGGGGCAGCTAAAGCAGGGTAGAAATTAGACCTAAAGACTTGTTGGAAAGGTAGCATACTATGATGGTGACGTGTTGATTGTCACTGAGTTCTTCAGTAAGGCCATTCTACTGTCAATGTTTGTCTATGGAGATTGCATGGTGGTGTGCTCAATTTTTTTTCACAGGTCAGGAACGGGTGTGCCTGAAATAGCCAAATCCACTAATTTGAAGGTGCGTCCACATACTTTTGTACATACTGTAAGGTGTATCTGGGTCGTCCCGTCCTCCACCACCCCAACCCAACACATCCCACTCAGCTTTAGGATCTTAGTGAAACATTCATTATTGGTTTCAGGTGTGTTAGGTCATGGCCAGAGCCCCAACCCAACACATCCCACTCAGCTTTAGGAACTTAGTGAAACATTCACTATTGGTTTCAGGTGTGTTAGGTCATGGCCAAGAGTGACAACACACAGGACAGCAGACCCCCAGGGCAGGACTGAACAACCCCAGCAGCTATTGAAAACAGGAAGTGGGCATCTTTTCAACACAGACTCCTTTGTTGTACTGTTTTCAATATAAGACATCCAGACCTTATTCAAGTGTCCAGTAAACCCTTATAAGAGGTGAACTGAAGCAGTAGAAAGTTAGAGGTGATATTATAGCAGACACTATGAAACGTTGCTGCCCTGTGAGCAGTTTCCTGTGGGGTTTTCAGGACAGATGAGTTTGCTGTTGGTAGCTTGGTTCAACCACTGATCAAAGATAAGTTGCTGAGAAGTTTATCTCACATCATTGAAGTAAAGAACTTATGAGATTAAAGTCATACAGACTAGCAGCATGTTCCACTATTCAGTCCTCTCTCCCTGACCCCCACCAGTCTAGTACATAACTCAACTCTCTCCCTGACCCCCACCAGTCTAGTACATAACTCAACTCTCTCCCTGACCCTCTCCAGTCTAGTACATAACTCAACTCTCTCCCTGACCCCCACCAGTCTAGTAAATAACTCAACTCACTCTCCAGTCCCCACCAGTCTAGTACATAACTCAACTCTCTCCCTGACCCCCACCAGTCTAATACATAACTCAACTCTCTCCCTGACCCCCACTAGTCTAGTACATTAACTCAACTCTCTCCCTGACCCCCACTAGTCTAGTACATAACTCAACTCTCTCCCCGACCCCCCACCAGTCTAGTACATAACTCAACTCTCTCCCTGACCCGCACCAGTCTAGTATATAACTCAACTCTCTCCCTGACCCCCACCAGTCTAGTACATAACTCAACTCTTTCCCTGACCCCCACCAGTCTAGTACATAACTCAACTCTCTCCCTGACCCCCCACCAGTCTAGTACATAACTCAACACTCTCCCTGACCCCCTCCAGTCTAGTACATAACTCAACTCTCTCCCTGACCCCCACCAGTCTAGTACATAACTCAACTCTCTCCCTGACCCCCACCAGTCTAGTACATAACTCAACTCTCTCCCTGACCCCCGCCAGTCTAGTACATAACTCAACACTCTCCCTGACCCCCACCAGTCTAGTACATAACTCAACTCTCTCCCTGACCCCCAGCAGTCTAGTACATAACTCAACTCTCTCCCTGACCCCCGAGAAGTCTAGTACATAACTCAACCTCTCTCCCTGACCCCCCACCAGTCTAGTACATAACTCAACTCTCTCCCTGACCCCCACCAGTCTAGTACATAACTCAACTCTCTCCCTGACCCACACTAGTCTAGTACATAACTCAACTCTCTCCCTGACCCCCACCAGTCTAGTACATAACTCAACTCTTTCCCTGACCCCCACCAGTCTAGTACATAACTCAACTCTCTCCCTGACCCCCACCAGTCTAGTACATAACTGAACTCTCTCCCTGACCCCCACCAGTCTAGTACATAACTCAACTCTCTCCCTGACCCCCACCAGTCTAGTACATAACTGAACTCTCTCCCTGACCCCCACCAGTCTAGTACATAACTCAACTCTCTCCAACACAATTTCATTCCTACCTTTTGTTTGTTTTCATCCCAAGGGAAAGGTTTGGAAACACCTGCACATACATTAACACAGAAACATCACAATTCATCTCATATGACCTAGTAGTCCTGTAGAGCTCTTTAACATCCACACAGATACACTACATTACATCCTCCATATAATTCATCTCATATGACCAGTAGAAACAGTATTCCATATAAGTCATCCAGACCTTATTCAAGTTGTCCAGTAAACCCTTATAAGAGGTGAACTCAGGGCAGGTAGAAAGTTAGAGGTGATATTATAACAGACACTATGAAACATTGCTGCCCTGTGAGCAGTTTCCTGTGGGGGTTTTCAGAACAGATGAGTTTGCTGTTGGTACCTTGGTTCAACCACTAATATTGCAGTGATAATTCATGTCTGGGGGCATTTTTGTTAGTCTCTTCCAGTCCTCCAAAATAGTATTAAGTAAGTAAATTATCAGGTGGGGTGATTTCTACACATCCCATTTATCCATACCTAGGTTTATCTGTACCTCTACACACCCCATTTAGCCATACCCTAGGTTTAGCTGTATTTCTACACATCCCATTTAGCCATACCCTAGGTTTAGCGGTATTTCTTACAACCCCATTTAGCCATACCCTAGGTGTATCTGTATTTCTACACCACCCCATATCTGTATTTATACCGCCCCAACTACTTCTAACGCTTAGAACACACCGACTGCATCACAGCTGCATAACATTTTACACAGCTAGGCAAACTATACTGATGCAGGTACCTTTTACACAGCTAGGCAACTATACTGATGCAGGTACCTTTTACACAGCTAGGCAACTATACTGATGCAGGTCCCTTTTACACAGCTAGGCAACTATACTGATGCAGGTACCTTTTACACAGCTAGGCAACTATACTGATGCAGGTACCTTTTACACAGCTAGGCAACTATACTGATGCAGGTATCTTTTACACAGCTAGGCAACTATACTGATGCAGGTACCTTTTACACAGCTAGGCAACTATACTGATGCAGGTACCTTTTACACAGCTAGTCAACTATACTGATGCAGGTACCTTTTACACAGCTAGGCAACTATACTGATGCAGGTACCTTTTACACAGCTAGGCAACTATACTGATGCAGGTACCTTTTACACAGCTAGTCAACTATACTGATGCAGGTACCTTTTACACAGCTAGTCAACTATACTGATGCAGGTACCTTTTACACAGCTAGGCAACTATACTGATGCAGGTACCTTTTACACAGCTAGGCAACTATACTGATGTAGTACCAAAAAAAACACCAAACAATGCTGCCTGGAGACAAGTGTCCATGATAGTAGGATTGCCAGGTCAGTTTAGTCGTGAGCTTGTGCTAAATGTGGCTAGTTAGCTAGCTAGCTAACCTAGCCAATGAGGTGTGTGTGAAAGAAATAGTCAAATAAGTTATGCTAGTTACTACCCCTGATAACTTTCCCAAATAATAATGTTTTAAAAGAGTGTGAGTGTGTATGCAAGATAAATAGTAATGGAAATGGTAGATACTACGTTATACATTTTTCACTGAGACATCATGGCGTGTCCATCAATTTAAATCCCAACTTGTAAGGAAAGAATAAATATGAAAAAAATCCACAATGTATTGGACAGAACTATGAGGTCTAAAGGTCTGGCTTTCCAAGACATTCTGTTCATCTGCAAGCAGACCTGATGATTGTAGATGGAGGGAGAACCTGTTATTTAAAATGGAAGAATATAACTTACTGTAGCCTATATAATGTAACAATGACAATAATCCCTTCATATATACTGTAGTTGAAGGTTCTTTTAGTGTCATAAAAAGTGTTCATTAAAACAAATCAGGATGTTTGGTGGATGGATTCAGTGTAGATGTTCTGCTGTGTATCGAGGGGTTTATATGAAAGTGGTAGAT